>NC_142069.1:5127320-5342320 GCF_059756535.1 Pantherophis guttatus | reverse complement strand
AAAGGGAAGGAGGGAGGAAGGAAGGAAGGAGGGAAGGAGGAAGAAGTTGGGAGGGAAAGGGAAGAAGAAGATAGGGAGGAAGGAAAGGCAGAGAAAGAGGAAGAAAGGAAGAAGGAACAGAGAAGAAAGGAAAGAGCGAGTCAGGGAGAGAAAGGGAAAGAAGGAAGACAGGGAGGGAAGAAAGGAGGAAGAGGAAGAGGAAGAGAGGGCAGGCGGGAGGGGAAAGAAAAGGATAAGAAATTATTCTTTATCCCCAAACCAGATTTATCCCATTAAAGTTCTCTGCATTTAATGCTTAGGTTCTAGGAAGCAAAAAAGAACAAAGAACTTTGTTACATTTCAGGCTGTTAGAATCAGCTCATTTCTCCAACCCACTTCAGATCGTTCCTAACTATATATTTATTTTATAGGATATATAAGATTTGGGCCAGTCACAAAGGTGAGAAGCTTTCCTTCCACCTTCCTATCCACCTTATTAATAAAAACAATGAATACTCTGACAGAGTAACACTATCTATGAGATCTCCCTCCTGGCTTGATGGGAACCATGGATGATCCATTATTCAGACTGATTTTTCAGCCGTTTTTGTAATCAACTTTATCCTCGTGCCATCCAGCTCACTTCTAAAAGGTTGTGGGTCCGAATTTATTGTCATGCTTTTTGCCCAGTAGGTAGAGAGGGTTAAAGCTGTTCAGATCAAATATGTGGTTTGTTGGAAATTCCAGACCAGTGTTTCTCAACAGGTGCGTGGACTTCAACTCCCAGAATTCCCCAGCCAGCATAGCATGGGCATGGGGGACTGGCATAGCATGGCTGACTGGCTGGGGAATTCTGGGAGTTGAAGTCCACGCATCTTCAAGCTGCCAAGGTTGAGCAGTATTCAGAAACACAGAATAACAGAATTGGAAGGGACCTTGGAGGTCTTCTAGTCCAACCCCCTGCTTAAACAAGAAACCCAATACCATTTCAGACAAATGGCGGTCCAATTTCTTCTTAAAAACCTCCAGTGTTGGAGCATTCACAACTTCTAGAGGCGAGATGTTCCACTGGTTAATTGACCTCACTGTCAGGAAATTTCTCCTTAGTTCTAGGTTGCTTCTCTCTTTGATTAGTTTTCATCCATCCATTGCTTTTTGTCTTTTCTTCAGGGGCTTTGGAGAATAGCTTGACTCCCTCTTCTTTGGGGCAGCCCCTGAGATATTGGAAGACTGCTATCATGTCACCCCTACTTCTTCTCTTAAACTAATCATTCCTAGTTCCCTTAGTCGTTGACCATCATGGTATTAACAGAATAACAGAGTTGGAAGGGAGCTTGGACGTCTTCTAATCCAGGGGTCACCAACTTTTCGGACCTCAGGGACCTCTAAATTCATAATTTTAAATCCTGTGGATCACTAATATGATCTGCTTAATGGCTGTCTGGGTGGGCGTGGCTAGGTGGTCATGTGACTGGGTGGGTGTGGCCAACTCAATGTCACTCATGTTGAGTATAGTATAGCCTTTATTGTCATTGTACATCATGTATACTAGGAGTCACCAACCTTTTGGACCTCAGGGACCACTAAATTCATAATTTTAAATCCCGTGGACCACTAATAATGCTTAATGACTGGCTTGGTGGGCGTGGCTAGGTGGCCATGTGACTGGGTGGGCATGGCCAACTCGACGTCACTCACATTGAGGGACACCTCGCTGGCCTCTACTCACCCCTCCCCTCCCAGCCACTCAACGCCTGCCCGCTCAGGCTCCTTAGGGCCCCAAGAGAAAGCAGTTGTTGTAGAGCTAAGCAGCCACCACGAAAAAGAGTTGGCAAAACAGCTCAGTTCCAATTGGATCTGACCGAGAAGGAGGCTCAGGAGAAGCACCTCACTGAGGACTAGGAGCATAGACTTTCCAAGCAAAGGGAAGACCTGCGGGACTGCAAGGCCAGGTAGCGGCTCCTGGAGGCTCAGTGGACTGAGATGGTCAGCCAGTTCCAGGCCGTGATGCAGTCCCACTGGAATAAGGCCCTCCGGCTCTTCCCCACCAGAGGCTCTTCCCTCCAGCCTTCGCCCAAAGCCCCACACCAGGAGGCCGAAGCAGACCCCAAGTCGGAATTTCTGCCCCACTCAGACCCACACAAAAAGACCCCTAAGGGAGAGACTCTCTGCAGCAACACAAGCGTTCATTGCACATATTCAGCCCAGGGGCCGTAGTTTGAGGACCCCTGATTTCGTGCAATATAAAAAATGCAAATAATTTTTCTGTGGACCACCAAAATTTTCTCACGGACCACCGGTGGTCCACGGATAAGCAGTTGGTGACTGCTGTTCTAGTCCAACCCTTTGCTCAGGCAGGAGGCCCCATACCATTTCAGATTAATGGTTCTCTTCTTGAAAACCTCCTGTGGTGGAGCCCCCACAACTTCCGGAGGCAAGTCGTTCCACAGAGTAATTCTTGGTCCGCATATTCTGCCGACGCCAAAATATATTATTCCCATGATAAACTTCCGGTAATAATCCCCGAACAAAATGTTACATAAGTGTAGACATTTGGCAAGGTTTCCAGATGCCGATTTAAAATGCCCATTATTTTTAAAGGAATGCCTCCTGGGAAACAAAATCGTAATGCGAGGGATTGTATTTTCCAGCAGGTTAGGTGAAATAATAACATGGCAAATATTTCCAACACCCCTTGCTTTCCATCGCTCCATCCTGAATTCTCAAAATAGAACAATGTATAATAATAGAAATTGCTAGACTCAGGATGAATCCTGCAAGCAATTTGAAACGACAAGGCTGTTCTCCCAAATATGTTTCAATTTGCCTTCCTTTTTAACGGAATAGAATAGAATTAGAATTAGAATTAAAATTAGAATTAGTATTAGTATTAGTTATTAGAATAGGATAGAATAGAATAGAATAGAATAGAATAGAATAGAATAGAATAGAATAGAATAGAATAGAATAGAATAGAATAGAATAGAATAGAATAGAATAGGAGTCCCTTGGGAGTTGGGCGGCATAGAAATTTGATAAATTAAATAGAATAGAATAGAATAGAATAGAATAGAATAGAATAGAATAGAATAGAATAGAATAGAATTCTTTATTGGCCAAGTATGATTGGCCACACAAGGAATTTGTCTTTGGTGCAAATGCTCTCAGTGTACATAAAGAAAAAATAAAACATTTGTCAAGAAACATAAGATATAACACTTAGCGAGAGTCATAGGATACTAATAAGCAATCAAATCATACTAGGAAACAGTCAATATAAATTTTAAGGATACCAGCAACAAGGTTACAGTCATACAGTCATAAGTGGGGGGAGATGGGTGATGGGAACAATGAGAAGATTAATAGTAGTGCAGACTTAGTGAATAGTTTGACAGTGTTGAGGGAATTATTTGTTTAGCAGAGTGATGGCGTTCGGGTAAAAACTGTCCTTGTGTCTAGTTGTTCTGGTGTGCAGGGCTCTATAGCGTCGTTTTGAGGGTAGGAGTTGAAACAGTTCGTGTCCAGGATGCGAGGGGTCTGTAGATATTTTCCCAGCCCTCTTTTTGACTCGTGCAGTAGACAGGTCCTCCATGGAAGGCAGGTTGGTAGCCATTGTTTTTTCTGCAGTTCTAATGATCCTCTGAAGTCCGTGTCTGTCTTGTTGGGTTGCAGAGCCAAACTAGACAGTTATGGAGGTGCAGATGACAGACTCAACAATTCCTCTGTAGAACTGGATCAGCAGCTCCTTGGGCGGTTTGAGCTTTCTGAGTTGGCGCAGAAAGAACATGCTTCATTGTGCTTTTTTGATGACGTTTTTGATGTTGGGTGTCCGTTTTAAGTCTTGAGATATGGTAGAACCTAGAAACTTGAAGGTCTCTACTGTTGATACTGTAGATACTCAATAGAGCATGGGTGTCAAACTCAAAGTCCGGGGGCCTGATTCGGCTTGCGGGTTGCTTAGATCCAGCCCATTGGGCTGGCCTGGAAACAGCAAAGGACCGGCCCGTGAAAACAGAGCTCAAGGGGCCATGCGCATCCCCCCCATCCCACTTTTGGCCGTGGCGGCCTCCTGTAGCCCTCTGACAGCGAAAACAGGGCACGGAAGGCTGCAGTGCCCCCCTCCCAAGCTCCGTTTTGGCTGGCAGAAGTTTATGAAAACAAACTAAAAACGAAACAAAAGGAGAAATGTTTCCCCTTTTGCATTTGAGCATGCAAGAAGGGAGAGGAAAGGAGAAAGGGAAAGAGGAAAGATGAAGAAAAAGAGGGAAAGACAGATAGAGAGCAAGGAAGGAAAAATAAGGAAGAGGGGAAGGAAGAAGAAAGGGGAATGAAGAGGGAAGGAAAAAGAAGGAAGGAAGGAGGGAGGGAGGGAGGGAGGGAGGGAGGGAGGGAGGAGGGAAGGAAGGAGATTATTATGAGAGCGAGGGAAGGTCTCAGAGAAGTCCTGCCTTAGCACTTGGCTACCATAGGTGCCTTCCGATATGAGTCCCATGTCACGCCCACCATGGCCACGCCCAGTGGTGGGTTTCAAAAAATTTTACTACCTGTTCTGTGGGTGTGGCTTGGTGGGAGTGGCATGGCTTGGTGGGCGTGGCTTGGTGGGCATGGCAGGGATAGGATGCTGTAAAATCTCCATTCTCATCACACTCCAGGGGAAGGATATTGCACAATCACCATTCCCTCCCCATTCCAGGGGAAGGTTAATGCAAAATCTCCACTTCCTCCTGATCAGCTGGGACTAGGAAGGCAGAGAATAGATGCGGGGTGGGGCAAGTCAGAATTTTTACTACCGGTTGTCCGAACTACTCAAAATTTCTGCTATCGGTTCTCCAGAACTGGTCAGAACCTGCTGAAACCCACCTCTGGCCACGTCCCTCTCGGGCCTCCGAGGTCAAATACAACCCCGATGCACCCCTCAATAAATTCGAATTTCACACTCCTGGAATAGAGCATTCCGGGATCAGTTTTATCAAGGGTGAACTCTAGCAGGTTCTAACAGGTTCTGGAGAACCGGTAGCGGAAATTATGAGTAGTTCGGAGAACCGGCAAATACCACCTCTGGCTGGCCCCAGAGTGGGGTGGGAATGGAGATTTTGCAATATCCTTCCCCCAGGAGTGGGGAGGGAATGGGGATTTTGCAGTATCCATCCCCTGCCACGCCCACTAAGCCACGCCCACAGAACCTTTAGGGAAAAATTTTCGATTTCACCCCTGAGTTTTATCCATTTAGGATTTCAATCTTTTTCTCAGTCTATCATTTCTCCTTTCTATTTCCCCCCCCTTTTTTTTCATTTCCAGAGGCATGATTTACCCAGAACCTAAGCCGTGATTTATTCTAAGCCATTAGTGTGTTCACCAATCCATCATTGGCTGATTCACCTGTCACACGAACTCAGCTTGAACAAACCAGATAACAAATCCCAGGTAATTAGTTAGGCTAGTTATCACTGGAACAATCCACCTTGCAACTGTCCTATAATGCAGGTCATCCTCAATTTACAACAATTTTTAATGAAGTTAGGAACGGCATGAAAAAAGCGACTTACGACCGTTTTTCACACTTACGACCGTCGCAGCATTCCCCGTGGTCACGTGATCAAAATTTCTCAGGGTCATGTGATCCCCTTTTGCAAACCACCTGACCAGCAAAGTCAATGGAGTAGCCAGATTCATTCAACAACCGTGTTTGACCGACTGCAGTGATTCACTTAACAACGGTGGCAAGACAGGTCGTAAAACGGGGCAAATTCACTTAACAAATGTCTCGCTTATCAACAGAAATTTGGGGGTCAATTGCGGCCATATGTCCAGGACTACTATTACTATGAGAGGGCCAGTCGAATGTAGAGGATAAGGCACCAGGATAAAGTTCATGAGACTGGGAGTTGCAGTCCTGTCTTGGCACAATGCCAACTGGGTGACTTTGGGCATCCCTGCCCTCTCTGTGTCCAGGGCAAACTACATCCAAAAACGCTCTCTCCAAAAAACTGCCGGGACTTGTCCGTGTATAGGTAGTCCTCGACTTAGGACCACAATTGTGCCCAAAATTTCTGTTGCTAAGCGAGACATTTGTTAAGTGAGCATTTCCCCCCATTTTACAACTTTTCTTGCCACCGTTGTTAAGTGAGTCACTTCAGTTCTTAAGTTAGTAACACGGTTGTTAAGTGAATCTGGCTCCCCCCCCCTTGTCCGAAGGTCGCAAAAAGGGATCATGTGACTCCCGGTACACCGTAAACCGCCATAAATATGAAACAGTCTGAATTTTGATCCCATGTTGCGGCGGTCGTAAGTGTGAAAAATGGTCATAAGTCACTTTTTTCAGTGCTGTTGTAACTTACAACTGAAATGAAACTGTTGTTAAATCAAGGATTATAACCAAGTCTGATTTGAAGCAGAGGTGGGCTTCAGCAGTTTCTGACCAGTTCTGGCGAACCGGTAGCGGAAATTTTGGGTAGTTCGGAGAACCGGTAGTAAAAATTCCGACTGGCCCCGCCCCCATCTATTCTCTGCCTCCCGAGTCCCAGCTGATCGGGAGGAAATGGGGATTTTGCAGTAACCTTCCCCTGAAGTGGGGTGGGAATGGAGATTTTACAGTATCTTTCCCTTGCCACGCCCACCAAGCCACACCCACCAAGCCACGCCCACAGAACCCATAGTAAAAAATTTTGAATCCCACCACTGATTTGAAGGCATGCACACAAACACACATACACACTCACGCCCACAGGAAAACAATCTTCCTATTTTCCTCCGTCAACTCCAAATAAGGATTTCCCGTCTCTTGGATTGCTAAATCCATGTTTGTGTGTGTTTGTGTGTGTGTGTGCCAGGGCTTCCAAGAACGAAAAGGAACAGCAGCGGAAGAGTTCAGCCAGCAGACGGGCATTCCAGATACCTTGGTGCTTGTTTACAGGGTCAGCAATGCTGAAATAACAACCCTGGGGTGTATGTCTACTCCTGTTTGGTAACAGGATCGGAGGTTAATCAGAGGTGGAAGGCAGACTGAGAAACAGCAGGCTGGGGGGGGGAGGGGGGAAGGAGAGAGAGAGAAGGAGACGAGAGAGAAGGAGACAGAGAGAGACAGAGAGGAGACAGAGAGAGAGAGAAGAAAACAGAGAGAGAGAGACAGACAGAGAGGAGAGAGTGAAGAAGACAGAGAGAGAGAGAAGGAGAGAGAGAGAGAAGGAGATGAGAGAGAGGAGTAGGAGAGAGAAGGAGACAGAGAGAAAGAAGGAGAAAGAGAGAGAGAAGGAGAGGAAGAGAGGAAGGAGAGAGGGAGAGAGAAGGAGAGAGAAGAGAAGACAGAGAGAGAGAGAAGGAGACAGAGAGAAAGAGAAAGAGACACAAAGAGAGAGGAGACGGAGGAAACAGAGAGAGAGAGAAGGAGAGAGAAGGAGACAGAGAGAGACAGAAGAAGAGGAAGAGAGGAAGAAGGAGACAGAGAGAAGGAGACAGAGAGAAGGAGACAGGAGACAGAGAGAGAGAGAGAGAGGAGACAGAGGAGACAGAGAGAGACAGAAGGAGAGAAAGAGAGGAAGAAGGAGAGAGAGAGAAGGAGAGAGAGAGAGAGGAGAGAGAGAAGGAGAGAGAGAAGGAGAGAGAGAGAGAGAAGGAGACGAGAGAGGAGACAGAGAGAGAGAGTGAAGGAGACAGAGAGAGACAGAGAGGAGACAGAGAGAGAGAAGAAAACAGAGAGAGAGAGAGAGAAAGAGACAGAGGAGAGAGTGAAGAAGACAGAGAGAGAGAAGGAGAGAGAGAGAGAGAAGGAGATGAGAGAGAGGAGTAGGAGAAAGAGAGAGAGAAGGAGACAGAGAGAAAAGGAGAGAGAAGGAGACAGAGAGAGAGAGAGAAGGAGACAGAGAGAGAGAAGGAGAGGAAGAGAGGAAGAAGGAGAGGGAGGGAGAGAGAAGGAGAGAGAGAAGAGAAGAAAGAGAGAGAGAGAAGGAGACAGAGAGAGAGAAAGAGACACAAAGAGAGAGGAGACGGAGGAGACAGAGAGAGACAGAAGGAGAGAGAAGAAGACAGAGAGAGACAGAAGGAGAGGAAGAGAGGAAGAAAGAGAGAGAGAGAAGGAGACAGAGAGAAGGAGACAGAGAGAGAGAGAGGAGACACAAAGAGGGAGGAGACAGAGGAGACAGAGAGAGACAGAAGGAAAGAAAGAGAGGAAGAAGGAGAGAGAGAGAAGGAGAGAGAGAGAGAAGGAGAGAGAGAGAGAGAGAGAGAAGGAGACAGAGTGAGTGAGAGAGAGAATGAGAGGCAGGGAGGGAAAAGAATCAGCTGAATGAGTCAGCAATGCAGACAAGGCATAGAAAAGCAAAGCCATGAACCAGTTGCATTAATTTATCCGAGTAACTCTCCCAAGACCAGTTTCCCTGCTTTAGAAAAAGGGCAAACAAACACACACAGACACACACACGGACACACAAGGACACTAATATAGCACCCCGGCCCCAGTTGGATAATGCTTTCATTCTTCTGAATTCAGATGTATCTCTTCTTCTCTTGTTTTGGACAGAAACTCCGTTAAGAAACGAAGCAAAAAAAAAAAAAAAAACCATGCAAACAAGCAAAAACACACATTGTTCCTGCCGCTTTCTGGAAGAGGTTGGGGTTGGAAGGCGGACAAAAAAAGAGCTAAAGCTTCTCTCTCCTTTTCTCTCTCTGTCTCCTTCTCTCTCTCTCTCTCTCCTACTCCTCTCTCTCGTCTCCTTCTCTCTCTCTCTGTCTTCTTCACTCTCTCCTCTCTGTCTCTTTCCCTCTCTCTCAGCCCAACCCACCTCACCGGATGATTGTTCTGGGGGGAAACCGGAGGAGAAAGGAGACCGTTGGCCCCCTCTTGAGTTATTTATAAAAACAATACAAGGCAGGATATAACAACAGTGGACAAACACTTGTCTGAAATGGTATAAAGTCTCCTCCCTGATAGAATCACAGAGTTGGAAGGGACCTTGGAGGTCTTCTAGTCCAGCCCCCTGCTCAGGCAGGAAAACTTATACCATTTCAAACAAATGGTTGTCCAAACTCTTCTTAAAAACCTCCAGCCTTGGAGCATCCACAACTTCTGGAGGCAAGCAGTTCCACCGGTTAATTGTTCTCACTGTCAGGAAATATCCTCCTTAGTTCTAAATTGCTTCTCTCCTTGATTAGTTTCCATCCTTTAATGGTTTGGAGGATAGCTTGACTCCCTCTTCTTTGGAGCAACCCCTGAGATATTGGAACACTGCTATCATGTCACTCCCCCCAGTCCTTTTTTTTCATTAAACTAGAGATAGGTGTGACATGTTAGCAGTGTTCCAATATTTTTTTAAAAAAGAATATCTCAGGGGCTGCCACAAAGAAGAGGGAGTCAAGCTATCCTCCAAAGCCCCTGAAGGTAGGAGAAGAAGCAATGGATGGAAACTAATCAAGGAGAGAAGCAACATAGAACTAAGAAGAAATTTCCTGACAGTGAGGACAATTCATCAGTGGAACAACTTGGCCTTCACAAATGTTGAGTACTCCAACACTGGAGCTTTTAAACAAGAGATTGGACAACTGTCTGAAATGGCATAGGGTTTCCTGCCTGAGTAGAGAACTCGACAAGAAGACCTCCAAGGTCTCTTAAAACTTCTATTCCATTCCATTCCATCCTATCCTGGAGGCTAAAACATATGAAGAACGGTTGCAGGAACTGGGTATGTCTAGTTTAATGAAAAGAAGGACCAGGGGAGACATGATAGCAATCTTTTGATATCTCAGGGGCTGCCACAAAGAAGAGGGAGTCCAGCTCTTCTCCAAAGCACCTGAGGGCAGGACAAGAAGCAATGGGTGGAAACTAATCAAGGAGAGAAGCACCTTAGAAATAAGGAGAAGACAGTGAGGACAATTAACCAGTGGAACAACTTGCCTCCAGAAGTTGTGAATACTCCAACACTGGGAGTTTTTAAGAAGAGATTGGATGACCATTTGTCTGAAGTGGTGTAGGGTTTCCTGCCTAAGCAGGGGGTTGGACTAGAAGACCTCCAAGGTCCCTTCCAACTCTGTTATTCTATTCTATTCTATTCTATTCTATTCTATTCTATTCTATTCTATTCTATTCTATTCTATTCTATTCGATCCCATTCTATTTTCTTTTCTATTCTATTCTATTCTATTCTATCCTATCCTATCCTATTCTATTCTATTCTATTCTATTCGATCCCATTCTATTTTCTTTTCTATTCTATTCTATTCTATTCTGTTCTGTTCTGTTCTGTTCTGTTTGTTCTATTCTATTCTATCCTATCCTATCCCATTCTATTTTCTATTCTATCCTATCCTATCCTATCCTATCCTATCCCATTCTATTTTCTATTCTATTCTATTCTATTTTCTATTCTATTCTATTCTGTTCTGTTCTGTTCTGTTCTGTTCTGTTCTGTTCTGTTTGTTCTATTCTATTCTATCCTATCCTATCCCATTCTATTTTCTATTCTATCCTATCCTATCCTATCCTATCCTATCCTATCCTATCCTATCCTATCCTATCCTATCCCATTCTATTTTCTATTCTATTCTATTCTATTCTATTCTATTCTATTCTATTCTATTCTATTCTATTCTATTCTATTCTATCATATCCCATTCTATTTTCTATTCTATTCTATTCTATTCTATTCTATTCTATTCTATTCTATTCTATTTTCTATTCTATTCTTCCCCTGCCACACCCACCAAGCCACGCCCACCAAGCCACACTCACAGAACCAGTAATGAAAAATTTTGAAACCCACCACTGTTATGGTTCCACTCCACAGCAGTCTGCTTTTTGTGAATCGGACAGCCGTAATAAATCCGACGAACAAATGAATAAATAACTACAATCAACTGCAGTCAAGGCGGCCACAAGCAGCTGAAGAAGTGCAAAGGGGTTAAACGATAGGGGAAAAAAAATCATTTTCAAAGGCTTATTTTGCTTTGAACAGGAGCCTATGGAGGAAGTCCTCGACCTACGACCACAATTGAGCCCAGTTGCTGAGCGAGATGGTTGTTAAATGGAGATTGGCCCCCGTTTTACGACCTTTCCTGCCAGGGTTGTGAAGTGAATCGCACTGCGGTCGTTCAGTTAGTCCCACGGACGTTAAATGGAGCCGGATTCCCCATTGACTTTGCCTGTAAAAAGATCGCAAAAGGGGATCACGTGATTCCCCCTGGGACAATTGCGACCGTCATAAATACGAATCAGTTGACAAGCATCTGAATTTTGATCACGTGACCATGGGGATGCTGCAAACAGTCACAAGTGTGAGAAATGGTCGTAAGTCACTTTTTTCCCGTGCTGTTGTAATTTCTTTTTTCTTTTTAATATATGTTTTATTGATATCTTTTTCTTTAATAAGCATAAAAAACTCAATATCTCTATGAACAGCGTGTTGTCTAGAGTACAATTCGTTTTGAATAACAAAAAGATAGTAAACCTAATAGCAGTTATAATATGCATATCGTTGATAATGGTCACTTAGTAATATTGGCATTAGCTTATCCATACTGGAAAAACTTTTATTGTATTATTCATCATTCTCTTCTGCGCTGTTGTAATTTTAAATGGTCACTAAACGAACCGTTATATCAGTGGTGGGTTTCGAAATTTTTTACTACAGGTTCTGTGGGTGTGGCTTGGTGGGAGTGGCATTGGTTGGTGGGCATGGCTTGGTGGGCGTGGCAGGGGAAGGATACTGTAAAATCACCATTCCCTTCCCAATCCAGGGGAAGGTTACTGCAAAATCCCCATTTCTTCCCGATCAGCTGGGACTCGGGAGGTAGAGAATAGATGGGGGCGGGGCCAGTCAGAATTTTTACTACCGGTTCTCCGAACTACTCAAAATTTCTGCTACCGGTTCTCCAGAACCTGCTGAAACCCACCTCTGCGTTGTATGCAGTAAAAATAAATTATTTACAAAGGCTTATTTTCTTTGATTTTCCTTCAGTTGTGTCTTCGAGTCAGCCTTGACTCCAAGCGACTTGCCCGGACTGATCCTTTGCCAATTTTCTTGGCAAAATTTTCAAAAACGGGTTGTCATTGCTTCGTTCTGAGGGCTGAGAGAAAGTGGCCGGTTCAAGGTTGACTTCATTGTCCAAGGTAAGACTCGAACTCACTGCCTGCTAATTTCGAGGCCCGTGTCTTAAATCAGGGGTCACCAACCTTTCGGACCTCAGGGACCACTAAATTTTAAATCCCGCGGACCACTAATATGATCCGCCTAATGACCGGCTGGGTGGGCGTGGCTAGGTGGTCATGTGACTGGGTGGGTATGGCCAAGTCGATGTCACTCCCGCCGAGGGGCGCCTCGCCAGTCTCTACTCACCCCTCCCCTCCCAGCCACTCCTCACCTGCCCACCCGGGCTCCTTAGGGCCCCAACAGGAAGCAGTTGTTGGAGCCCAGCAGCCACCATGAGAAAGAGTTGGCAAAACAGATCAGTTTAAATTGGATCTGATCGAGAAGGAGGCTCAGTAGAAACACCTCACTGAGGACTAGGACAGTGATGGCTAACCTTTTTGCCATCGTGTGCCAGGAGCGGGGGATTCATACGCGCATGTGCCCACACTCATAATTCTATGCGCCCTGCCCCTGCGCATGCGCACGCAACCTCCCTCACACTCCTGGCATGCAATGGCACGGTAGGCCCATTTTTTGCTCTCCCCAGCCTCCAGAGCCTTTCTAGGAGTCTGGGGAGGGCGAAAATGGCCTTCCCCACCCCCTGGAGGCCTTCCGGAGGCCGAAAACAGCCCATTTGCCAACGTCCTGCCGTTTCTGGCCTCCAGAGGGCCTCCAAGAGGTGGGGAAGGCCGTTTTCGCCCTCCCCAGACACCTAGAAAGGCTCTGGAGGCTAGGGAGAGCAAAAAATGGGCCTTCCCCCCCCCCCGAGGTCCTCCGGAGGCAGGAAACAGAATGTTTCCCAACTTCTGGTAGGCCCAAAAGGCCCGAAAATCAGCTGGAGCTGAGCTCCCGTGCCCACCGATATGGCTACGTGTGCCACCTTTGGCACGCGTGCCATAGGTTCGCCATCACGGGACTAGGAGCATAGGCTTTCTAAGGAGAGGGAAGACCTGTGGGAGTGCAAGGCCAGGTACCGGCGCCTGGAGGCTCAGCGGGCTGAGATGGTCAGCCAGTTCCAGGCCATGATGCTGTCCCATTGGAACGAGGCCCTCCGCCTCTTCGTCACCAACGGCGCTTCCTTCCAGCCCCACATCAGGAGGCCGAAGCAGACCCCAAGTCGGAATTTCTGCCCCCCTCCGACCCGCACAAAAAGACCCCTAAGGGAGAGACACTCTGCAGCAACACAAACGTTCATTGCACGTATCTAGCTGAGGGGCCGTATTTTGAGGACCTCTGATTTTCGTGCAATATAAAAAAATGCAAATATTTTTTCTGCAGACCACCAAAACTTTCTTGCGGACCACCAGTGGTTCACGGACCACCAATTGGGGACCGCTGTCTTAAATCACTTTCTGTTATACTAAACTTTCACTTTCTTCACCCAAGAGCTGTAACGGTATAAAAGCCAAAGGAAGCATAACTGAGTCGGAAGTTTGTCTCCTGAATATGAAATCCTCTGGATCCAATAAGACAGACTTCTTGCTTTATTTTTATAATTTTTTTTGCTTTGTTTGGCTGTTTCCTCTCGAGATGTCTATCAGGAGACCAGGAACACAGGGAGTGTCTGAAGCTGGCACCAGCCGAAGGCACCAACCTCAAATCTTGGCGCCTTTGTCAGGAAAAAGTTGGGAAACATTTAAAAAAAAATAAAAGAAAAAATAAATTTTTGGTTGGACGCCGCTAAACGGGCAAGAGAGAAGGGTAACAGAAACAAACAGAATGGAGAAGAAAATAGAGACTGCAAATTTAACAGGCACCATGGTAAGTTTAATTTTAAAGAAGGAAGTGTTTTTCTTTCTTTTTTTTCCTTTCTCTCTCCTCTCTCCCTCCCTTTTTTCTTCCTTCCTTCCCTTACTTTTTCTTCCTTCCTTCCTTCCCTTTTTTCTTTTTCTTTCTTTCCTTTCTTTCTCCTTTCTTTTCCCTCTCATTCCCACATCCATCCTTCCTTCCATCTCTTTTTTCCTTCTTTCTTTCCTTTCCTTCTTTCCTTTCGGTCTTTTCTTTCTTTTCTTTCCTCCTTCTTTTCCTCCTTTTCTTTTGTTCCTTCCCTCCCTTTTCCTTTTCTTCCTTCCATCTCTTTCTTTCCTTCTTTCCTTCCTTCCTTCCTTCCTTCTTTCCTTCTTTTTCTTTCTTTCCCCTTCTTTTCTTCCTTTTCTTCTTTTGTTCCTTCCCTCCCTTTCCCTTTTCTTCCTTCCATCTCTTTCTTTCCTTCTTTCTTTTCTTTCCCTCCCTCCCTCCTTCTTTCTTTTTCTTTCTTTCCCCTTCCTTTCCTCCTTTTGTTCCTTCCTTCCTTCCTTCCCTCCCTTTTCCTTTTCTTTCTTCCTTCCATCTTTCTTTCCTTTCCTTCTTTCTTCCTTTTCTTCCTCCCTCTCTCCTTCTCTCTCTTTCTCCCTCCCTCCCTCTCTTTTTTCTTTTTCTTTCTTTCCTCTTCCTTTTTTTCTTTTGTTCCTTCCCTCCCTTTTCCTTTTCTTCCATCTCTTTCTTTCCTTCTTTCCTTCCTTCTTTCCTTGTTTTTCTTTCTTTCCCCTTCCTTTCCTCCTTTCCCCCTTTTGTTCCTTCCTTCCCTCCCTTTTCCTTTTCTTCCTTCCATCTCTTGCTTTCCTTTCCTTCTTTCCTCCTTTTCTTCCTCCCTCTCTCCTTTTCTCTCTTTCTCCCTCCCTCCCTCCCTTTCTTTTTTCTTTTTCTTCCTTTCTCTCGGAGAATTCTGTTCAATCACTCTCTTGTGAATAGTTCTCTCCCCTCCTCATTCCCCAAAGCAGAGAAGCCACTTGGAGAAAAGACAGACCTCTCTCAGGTAGCCATTTTGTGAGAGCAGCCACAACTTGTCCCTTCCTCACCCCTAAACCCACCCCCACCCCCAAAAGAGCCTGCTAAACAAAACTGGCCGTCTTTTCTAGCTGTGTATCTCCACCTCCGCCACTTTCAAAAGAGGGACAGGCTTCAATTCCCAGAATTCCTGCCGGCTGGGGAATTCTGGGAGTTGAAGTCCACCCTCTCTGAAAGCGGCAGAGGCGGCTCAGTGGCTAAGACACTGAGCTTGCCGATCAGGAAGGTCGGCAGTTCGGCGGTTCGAATCCCTAGTTACAGATCTCCTGTGTGAGCAGGGGGTTGGACTAGATGACCTCCAAGGCCCCTTCCAACTCTCTTCCTGTTACGCTGGCTTAGAGAAACAAGAGTTTTGCGACTATGGGGAAAACCACCGCCTTGCGGGTCTGAAAATCCCAATCCAGATGGATTTCATCAAAGGAAACGACAATCGTCCGCCGCGCCAATTCTCTGAACTTGAATCGGGAAGCAACTTCAGAAACAGCTACAGTTAAACAAAAAACAAAAAAAACCCACACACACACACATAGACACAGACAGAATCACACACATACACAACAATCTGGTTCCATCCATCAAAATAGAGATTGCGTTTATTCTCAGCCTGCCGTCCATCTGCTAGCCAAATCCCGTTCTCTTTCTATACAGGCGAAGAAAGGCGAGTTTGGGGCTGATGATGCTCCTGAGCTGAGATGGTGACGCAGCAGCCACCGAGGCAGAGCAGAGCGCGGGGTGGGGAGGGAGCCGCTGGCCCGCTGGCCGTTGCATCAGCTTCAAATTCGGGGTAGGGAAGGAAGGAAGGCAGGCCTTGGTAAGGAAGGTGAAACGAGCTTTCCCTTCCAACCCGAATATGCTCAGTCATGGCCTGGAAGCCTTCCAGGTTCAGTGCAGTTGCCACGTGGGCCAGTGCTGAATATCAACTCTCTTGTCACCCTGGAAAATTCCTTAAATTGCTCTCTTTCTCTCTCTCTCCCTCTCTCTCTCTCTGTCTATCCTACCTCTTTTTCTCTCAATCCTCTCTCTCTCCCTCCCTCTCTCTATCTCTCTCTCTGTATCTCTATCCATCTGTTTATCTATTTGTCTCTCTGTCAACCTCTCTCTCTCTCTCTGTTTCTCTCCTTTTCTCTTCTTTCTATTTGTTTATCTACCTCTCTCTTTCTCTCTCTGTCTCTCTTTCTCTGTCTACGTTCCCTTCTCTCTCTCTCTCAATCCTACCTTTTTTTCTCTCAATCCTCTCTCTCTTTCTCCTTCCCTCTATTTGTGTGGCTATCTCTCTGTCTCTATCATCTATCTATCCATCTGTTTATCTATTTGCCTGTCAACCTCTCTCTCTCTCTGTTTCTCTCCTTTTCTCTTCTTTCTATTTGTTTATCTACCTCTCTCTCTTTCTGTCTCTGTCTCTCTTTCTGTCTACGTTCCCCTCTTTCTCTCTCTCAATCCTACCTTTTTTCTCTCAATCCTCTCTCTCTTTCTCTCCCTCCCTCCCTCTATTTGTGTGGCTATCTCTCTGTCTCTATCATCTATCTATCCATCTGTTTATCTATTTGCCTGTCAACCTCTCTCTCTCTGTGTCTCTGTTTCTCTCCTTTTCTCCTGTCTTTCTATTTGTTTATCTACCTTTCTCTCTTTCTGTCTCCGTCTCTCTTTCTCTCTTTATTATCTGTATGTCTACCTGTCTGTCTACCTGTCTGCCTCACTCTCTCTCTGTGTCTGTCTACCTATCCTTCTTTCTTTCTCTCAATCCTAGCTCTTTTTCTCTCAATCCTCTTTCTTTCTCTCTCTCTCTCTCTCTCTCTCTCTCTCTCCCTCCCTTTATTTGTGTGGCTATCTCTCTCTCTCTCTGTGTGTGTGCCTCTATCGTCTATCTATCCATTTTATCTATTTGTCTCTCTGTCAACCTCTCTCTCTGTCTCTGTTTCTCTCCTTTTCTCTCCTGTCTATTTGTTCATCTACCTCTCTCTCTTTCTCTCTCTCTCGGTTTGTCTGTCTACCTTCCCCACTTTCTCTCTCTCAATCCTACCTCTCTCTCTCTCTCTCTCTCTCTCTCTCTCTCTCTCTCTCTCTCTCTCTCTCTCTCTCTCTCTCTCTCTTTGTGTGGCTATCTCTCTGTCTCTATCATCTATCTATCCATCTGTTTATCTATTTGTCTCTCTGTCAACCTCTGTCTCTCTGTGCCTGTTTCTCTCCTTTTCTCTTCTGTCTTTCTATTTGTTTATCTACCTCTCTCTCTCTCTCTCTCTCTATCTTTATTATCTGTCTGTCTGTCTGATCTAATCACTTGCTCTCTATTTCTTTCTCTGTCTCTCCTCTCTCTGTCTCTAATGATGCCTCTCTCTTTATATATCTGTCTATCTCTATTTTGTGTGTCTGTCTGTCTGTCTAGACACTGTCTGTGAAAACAATCAGGCATAAAGCAGCATCAAGCCCAGGGGTTTGACAAACAGGGAGAAGCAAGAGTCCTAGAAGAAATTTTGTGCAGATAGTCCTCGACTTACAACAGTTCATTTAGTGACCGTTCAAAGCTGCAAAAAAGTGACTTAGGATGCTTTTTCACACTCGCGACCGTTGCAGCATCCCTCCGGTCACATGATCGAAATTCAGACGTTTGGGCAACTGACTCATATTTATGACGGTTGCAGTGTTCCCGGGATCATGTGACCCCCTTTGGCGACCTTCCGACAAGCAAACTCAATTGGGGAAGCCAGATTTACTTAACGATCGTGCTACTAACTCAGTGACGGCAAACCTTTTTGCCGTTGCGTGCCAAAAGTGAGGGGAGTGTGTGGGGGGGGATCGCGCGCGCATGTGTCCACACCCATAATACAATACTCCCTGCACACGATCCCCCTCTGCACTGCTTCCCCCCCCCCCGTGCATGTGCCTACGACCCTCCCACACCCCCGTTTTGGGCCTAGCAGGCCTCTCTGAAGCCTCCGGAGGCCGGAAATGGCTTGTTTCCGGACTTCCGGTAGGCCTGTTTTTCGCCCTCCCCAGGCTCCAGAGGCTTTCCTGGAGCCTGGGGAGGGCGAAAACGGCCGCCATCGGCACTCCGGAGACTGGAAACGGCCCGTTTCCAGACTTCCAGAAGTCCCATTTTCTGCCCTCCCAGAGCCTCCACGCGAGCCCTGTACTTACCTGGCATCCAAACGGGGCCACATGGAGATTCCTAGGAGGGGAGGGGCAAAGTGGGCGGGGCCAGCCAAAAATCAGCTGGCTGGCAGGGGCACGCATGCGTGGTGGAGGTGACCTAGGGCAATGGCCCGCATGCCCACAGAGATGGTGGCACGCGTGCCATAGGTTTGCCATCACAGTACTAACTTAACAACCGTGATAAGAAAGGTCTTAAAATGGAGCAAAACTCACGGAACAAATGTTGTCAGTTAGCAACAGAAAATTTGGGGCTGAATTGTGGCTGTAAATCAAGGATTAACTGTAGTAAATCAGAATCACAGTTGCTCTGAAGTTCCTGCAAGCATTGGGGCCATTCTTAGCCTGGTCAACTGATCAGCTGTGCCATCGGTCCTTCCGTCTTTCTAATACACAAACATTCATTGGGTTGCAGCTGCTATCAACAGTACCAAAACAAACATGCAAATGTGTTTGTGGTTGCCCCTTTGTGTATGTGTGCGTGTGTGTGTGTGTGTTGGGGGGGGGAAGGTGTTTTCATAGGCTGTAGGTCTAATGTGGAAATTTAAAAATAGCAACAATTAAAGAAGAAAAGAATGGGAGGCAAGCTGTGATGTCTCACTGCTGAAGGAAGGCAGGGAGTCTGTGAAAGGAAAATTCAGAACGCCTGAAATGGCAGAATAAGGTTTTATATGGCCACAAGGAAGAAGTCCATGGTGGCATTTGCAGCCAGTGCTGTTAGAATACAATCTAGACACAGAGGAGGAGGAGGAGGAGGAGAGGAGGAGGAAGAGAAGGAGAAGAAGGAGAAGGAGAAGGAGAAGAAGAAGAAGAAGAAGAAGAAGAAGAAGAAGAAGAAGAAGAAGAAGAAGAAGAAGAAGAAGAAAAGGAGAATAGGGGAAAAAGGAGAGGAGGAAGAGGAGGAGAAAAAGAAAAAGGAGAAGAGAAAAAGGAGGAGGAGGAAGAGGAGGAGGAGCAGAAGAAAAAGAAGAGGAGGAGGAGCAGAAGAAAAAGAAGAGGAGGAGGAGAAAAAGGAGAAGAGGAGGAGAAGGAGAAGGAGAAGGGAGGAGAAGAAGGGAGGAGAAGGAGGAGAAGAAGACGAAAAAGGAGAAGAGAAAAAGGAGAGGAGGAGGAAGAGGAAGAGGAGGAGGAGAAGAAGAAAAAGAAGAGGAGGAGAAGGAGAAAAAGGAGAAGAGGAGAAGGAGAAGGAGAAGGGAGGAGGAGAAGGAGAAAAAAGATGAAAAAGGAGAGGAGGAGAAAAAGGAGAGGAGGAGGAAGAGGAGGAGGAGGAGAGGAAGATGAAAAAGAAAAAGAGGAGGAGAAAGAGGAGGAGGAGGAGGAGGAGGAGGAGAAAGAGGAGGAGGAGGAGGAGGAGGAGGAGGAGGAGGAGGAGAAGAAGAAGAAGAAGAAGAAGAAGAAGAAGAAGAAGAAGAAGAAGAAGAAGAAGAAGAAGAAGAAGAAGAAGAAGAAGAAGAAGAAGAAATGTTGTCGTTGAATTTTCCAGCAGTCACTGGCAAGGAAAAAAAAACGCATACCAAACATTATTGGTTCAAGAGGTTTATTTTTTTTAAAGCATTCCTATCTTACTTTGCAGCCTAGAAGAGTTCCAGGTTAGCTTACATATCAATAATAAAAAAGAGAGAATGTATTCCGCTCATGATTTAAGAGTTGTAAGAGATCAAACGAGAAGACGGTAGGTTGATTCCCACAGCATAGACTGCAAGAAGAATACCATGTTTCCCCGAAAATAAGACCCTGTCTTATATTTTTTTGAACCCTGAAATAAGCGCTTGGCCTTAATGCCATGCGCTCAAAAGCCCCATTTGGGCTTATTATCAGGGGATGTCTTATTTTGCGGGAAACAGGGTATATAAGGCAACCAGATTCCAGGGATCGAGTGGAAAATTTGCTAGGAGAGTTTGAGCCACGCTTTCAGGGAAAGCGAAACGACAAGAATTTATCTGTTCAAAGAAAATTGGTTCTAATTAGAAACTGTCTGTGAAAACCATCAGTCATAAGGCAGCAGCAAATCCCGAGGATGGACAAACAATCAGAAGCAAAAGTTATAGAAAAAAAATTCTGTACAGATAGTCCTTGACTTACAACAGTTCATTTAGTGACCGCTCCGAAGTTACGTCATCGAAAAAAGTGACTCATCATCCATTTTTCACATTTAGGACTGTTGCGGCATCTCCAACGGATCAAAATTGAGACGCTTGGCAACCGACTCCTATTTATGACGGTTGCCGTGTCCCGAGGTCACGTGATCCCCTTTTACGACCGTTTGACCAGCAAAGTCAATGGTGGAAGCCAGATTCACTTAACAACCGTGTGACGAACTTAGCACCTGCAGCGATTCGCTTAACATGCGTGGCAAGGAAAGTCATCCAGTGGGGGCAAAACTCGCTTAACAAAGTGTCTTGCTTAGCAACATTGCAGTCGTAAGTCGAGGACTACCTGTATTGTACTGTCGAGAATCAAAAAGTCAGAAATGTTCTTTAATGTTAAGGGGGAAGAAAAAGAATAGGAGACAGGAAGAGAAGAAGCTGTAAAAGTAAAAATAAAAATAAAAATGAGCAAATAGCACTAAGGGAAATTAAAAATGAAGCAAATGTTGAGGCATGCGATACAGACTCCGAAAGAGTTTTTTAACAGAATAACAGAGTTGGAAGGGTCATCTAGTCCAACCCCCCGCCCAAGCAGGAGATCCTACACCATTTCTGACAGATGGCAGTCCAATCTCTTCTTGAAAGCTTCCAATGATGAAGCTCCCACAACTTCTGAAGGCAACTTCTGTTCCATGGGTTGATTGTTCTCACTGTCAGGAAATTCCTCCTTATTTCCAGGTTGAATCTCTCCTTGATCAGTTTCCATCCATTCTTCCTTGTCTGGCCTTCAGGTGCTTTGGAAAATAGCTTGACCCCCTCCTCTCTGTGGCAGCCCCTCAAATATTGGAAGATGCTATCATGTCTCCCCTGGTCCTTCTGTTCGTTAGACTAGCCATGCCCAGTTCCTGCAACCGTTCTTCATATGTTTTAGCCTCCAGTCCCCCAATCATCGTGGTTGCTCTTCTCTGCACTCTTTCTAGAGTCTCAACATCTCTTTTTATAGTGTGGTGACCAAAACTGGATGCAGGACTCTAGATGTGGTCTTGCTAAGGCTTTATAGAGTGGTATTAGTCCCTTCCTTGATCTTGATTGTATCCCTTTGTTAATGCAATTTAGGATTGCATTGGCTTTTTTGGCAGCCGCTGCACAATGCTGACTCATATTTAATTGGTTGTCCACTAAGACTCCAAGATCCCTCTCACAGTTGCTTCCGTTAAGCCTGGTTTCACCCAGTCTATAGGTGTCCTTTCTTGGTTTTTCTTGCCTAAGTGTAAGACTTGACTTTTCTCTACATTGAATTTCATTTTGTTAGATAGGACCCGGTGTTCAAGTCTGTCAAGATCCATCTTGCAACCGTCCAGTCCCACAGTTTTGGAAACAGTAATGGTAAAAAAATAATAATAATAATCAAAAACCTTGCTATAGACCACTTTCATGGAGGAGCCGAAATAGAAATGTCAGTTTTAGCATCGGAAGAGGCAAAACAGATGGGATGCTCTGAGCCCTTCACAGAACAATCCCCGTTATATAATTTCCTGCAGACTGGTGCCTGCAAAAATAAATGGGTAGACCAGTGCCTGCAAAAATACATGAGTAGACCAGTGCCTCCAAAAACAAATGAGTAGACTGGTGCCTCCAAAAATAAATGGGTAGACTGGTACAGCTAAAAGCCTGGTAGACCAGTACCTCTGCTAAATCCTAAAGAATTGTCACATGACCATCAAGCCACGCCCGCAAAATGAGCCATGCCCACAGAACTGGTAGTAAAAAATTTTAGAACCCAGGGGTCTCCTGAGCAGGTGGGGGTTGGACTAGAAGACCTCCAAGGTCCCTTCCAACTCTGTTATTCTATCTTCTATAACACTTTTCGGGATAATTGTAAGCCCTGGTTCTCCAGCTCAGGCTGATTTGCCAAACAGGCCAGCCAAATCTGACACAGCGATGTCTGCTTTTGGAAAAAGCTGGATTGAAAATGTTTCTTACTTTTCTGCAGGTCTAATAGCAAGCAGAACGGGGGGGGGAGAGAAAAGGGAAGCTGTGTTTATTGCTGCTTCTTCTTCTGCTGTCTGGCATCACTACGGCTTCCATTCATGAAGGGCCTGACCAGGATGTCTTCTCCACAAACCACTTGAAACAGACCCAGCTGGGCTTACAGGCTGGCCTCTCTGCTCCGTCTCATTCTGGAAAGGCGGAGGCACCTGAGGCTGTAGTTTCTCTGCATCGGGGATTGCAGACGGGAGTACTCTTGGTTCTACCATATATCAAGACTTAAAACGGACACCCAACATCAAAAACGTCATCAAAAAAAGCACAACGAAGAATGTTCTTCCTGCGCCAACTCAGGAAGCTCAAACTGCCCAAGGAGCTGCTGATCCAGTTCTACAGAGGAATGATGGAGTCTGTCATCTGCACCTCCATAACTGTCTGGTTTGGCTCTGCAACCCAACAAGACAGACACGGACTTCGGAGGATCATTAGAACTGCAGAAAAAACCATGGCTACCAACCTGCCTTCCATGGAGGACCTGTATGCTGCGTGAGTCAAAAAGAGGGCTGGGAAAATATCTACAGACCCCTCGCATCCTGGACATGAACTTCTTCAACTCCTACTCTCAAAACGACGCTATGGAGCACTGCACACCAGAACAACTAGACACAAGGACAGTTTTTCCCCAAAAGCCATCACTCTGCTTAACAACTAATTCCCTCAACACTGTCAAACTATTTACTAAGTCTGCATTACTATTTCTATTAATCTTTTCATCGTTCCTATCACCCATCTCCTCTCACTTATGACTGCATGACTGTAATTTTGTTGCTGGTATCCTTATGATTTATATTGGCTGTTTCCTAATATGATTTGATTGCTTATTTGTACCCTATGACTATCATTACGTGTTGTACCTTATGATTCTTGACAAATGTATCTTGTCTTTTTATGTACGTTGAGAGTTTATGCACCAAAGACAAATTCCCTGTGTGTCCAATCACACTTGGTCAATAAAGAATTCTATTTCTATTCTATTCTATTCTATTCTATTCTATTCTATTCTATTCTATTCTATTCTATTCTATTCTATTCTATTCTACTCTACTCTACTCTACTCTACTCTACTCTACTCTACTCTACTCTACTCTATTTTTGCTTGCTTCCAACTCTGTGGCTATTGTGTGCAGTTGTTGGGTTTCATCGCTGTGAGATTGTGTCAGATGCATGTTGCCCAGGTTGAGGAAACAGAGCTGGGGCAGGGCACACCTGGAAACCTACACAGGTTGTCCCCAATCCCCTCCTTTGGGTGTTCGTCCTCTTTTTCTCCCCCTTTCCTTTTCCTCCTGCTCCTCTCTTTCTCCTGTCTTCCCTTCCTTCCTCTTCCTTCCCCCCTCCCCACTTCTCTGTTTCTCCTCTTCCTTCCTTTCTTCTCCCTTCCGAATTCTTTTTTTCTTTCTCTCTCTACTTCCCTCCATCTCCCTTCCCACTCCTTTTTCCTTCCTTCCTATTTTATCTTTCCTTTTCTCCTTCCTGTTTCTCTTCCCTTTTCTTTTTCTTTCTTCTTCCTTCCTTCCTTCCTGTCCTATTTCTCTCTTCTTCCTTCCCTCTTCCCTTCTCTCCTTCCCATTTCTCTCTTCCCTTCCCTCCTTCCTGTCCCATTTCTCCCTTCTTCTGTTCTCTCCTTCCCATTTCTCTCTTCCCTTCCTTCCTTCCTGTCCTATTTCTCCCTTCTCCCTTTTTTCTCTTCCCTTTCCTTCCCATTTTTCTCTCTTCCCTTCTTCCCATCTCTCCCTCCCATTTCTCTCTTCCCTTCCCTTCTTGTCCTATTTCTCCCTTCTTCCGTTCTGTCCTTACCATTTCTTTCTCCCCTTCCTTCCTTCCTGTCCAATTTTCCCTTCTCCCTTTTTTCTTCCCTTCTTTCCTTCCCATTTTCTCTCTTCTCTTCTTCCCTTCTCCTTCCCATTTCTCTTTCCTTCCTTCCTTCCTGTCCTATTTCTCTCCTTCCTTCCCTCTCCCTTCCCTTCTTCCCTTCTCTCCTTCCCATTTCTCTTCCCTTCCTTCCTTCCTTCCTTCCTTCCTTCCTTCCTACCTTCCCTCTCCCTTCCCACTCTCCCTTTCTTTCTCCTTCTGCTGCCTTTCTTCCCTCCCTCCCTTTCCTCATTCTCTTCCCTTCTTCCCTCCCTCTCTGTTTGAAGATGGTATTTTTTAATATATTTTTTTTCCAAAGGAGAGGTAAAAAAGGTGAGTAAATGTTTGCACTAAAATTTATTTATTTTTTTATTAAAAGACATTTTCAGTCTTGTTTAAAACAATAAAAGCACTGGCGATTAAATCGCATGATGAATGATTGAGGAAACTGGGTATGTCTAGTTCAATTAAAAGAAGGACTAGGTGTGACATGATAGCAGTCTTCCAATATTTGAGGGGCTGCCCCAAAGAAGAGGGAGTCAAGCTATTCTCCAAAGCACCTGAGGGTAGAAGAAGAAGCAACGGATTGAAACTCATCAAGGAGAGAAGCAACCTAGAACTAAGGAGAAACTTCCTGGCATAATAATCGATCAGTGGAACAGCTTGCCACCAGAAGTTGTGGCTGCTCCACCATCATTGGAGGTTTTCCAGAAGATCCTGGACAGCCATTTCATTGGGGTGGTATAAGATCTCCTGCCTTGAGCAGGAGGTTGTACAAGAAGACCTCTGAGTTCTCTTCCATCCCTATGATTCTATGTTCTAAAATTGTCTTCGATTGAGAGTTAGTCGCCAGTTGCGTCCATTTCTGGATCGGGACTCCCTACACACAGTCACTCATGCCCTCGTCACTTCCCGCCTGGACTACTGCAACGCTCTCTACATGGGGCTCCCCTTGAGGAGCACCCGGAGGCTCCAACTGGCGCAGAGTGTGGCCGCGCGGGTGGTTATGGGAGCAATATGGCGCTCCCGTGTAACACCTCTCCTGCGCGAGCTGCACTGGCTCCCGGTGGTCTTCCGGGTGCGCTTCAAGGTTCTGGTTACCACCTTTAGAGCGCTCCATGGCTTAGGACCTGGTTATTTACGGGACCGCCTACTACCACAAGCAGCCTCCCACCGGCTGGTACGCTCTCATAGAGAGGGGCTCCTCCGGGTGCCGTCGGCCAAACAATGTCGACGGGCGGCCCCCAGGGGGAGGGCCTTCTCTGTGGGGGCACCCACTATCTGGAACGAGCTCCCCCCGGAGATACGGAGCATCCCGGATCTACGCACTTTCCGCCGTGCTCTTAAAATTCTTTTACATCGAAATTTTAATTTGTTTTAAATTATTGGGATTTTTTTTAATTGTCTTGGGCTAAATTATTTAATCTGGTTTTAATTATATCTTTTAACTTTTGTATTTATGTATTTTATTTTGTGCCTGTTCACCGCCCTGAGTCCTTCGGGAGTAGGGCGGTATATAAATCTAATAAAAGAAAGAAAGAAAGAAAGAAAGAAAGAAAGAAAGAAAGAAAGAAAGAAAGAAGAAAGAAAGAAAGAGAAAGGAAGGAAGGAAGGAAGGAAGGAAAGAAAGAAAGAAAGAAAGAAAGAAAGAAAGAAAGAAAGAAAGAAAGAAAGAAAGAAAGAAAGAAAGAAAGTAAGTTAACACCATCTGTCTTGTTTCCTTTAAAAGCATATTTTTTTCCCTTGACTCCAGCTTGGTGCTTCTTCCCAAATAAAATATGTCACTCTCTCCCCCGGGGCGAAACCTTCCCGTTGCATACCCAGCAGCCCCAGCCATCATGACCAATGATGAGGGATGTTGGGAGGTGTAGTCCGTCCATTTTTAGGAAGGTCACCACAATCCAGAGAAGAGAATGCGGAGGGACTTGGCTGAATCCTATAAAGCAGTGTTTCTCAACCTTGGTAGCTTGAAGATGGGTGGACTTCAACTCCCAGAATCCCCCAGCCAGCAGCGCTGGCTGGGGGATTCTGGGAGTTGAAGTCCACCCATCTTCAAGCTACCAAGGTTGAGAAACACTGCTATAAAGGTTGGTTGAAGGAACTTTCCACTTTCAGCCCAAAGACCAGAAGGATGAAAGAGGGACGTGATGCCTTGAAGTCCTTTTCCAAGTCATGGAGGGCCATCACCAAAGAGGTGGGGGTGGGTTTATTCTCCGGAGCTCCCAAGGGTAGGTCAAGAACCAACGGACAGGAACTTCACAGAAGGAGACCCAAACTCAGAATACAAGTTAGAAGGAATTTCCTGACCGAGTTAAGAAGGGACGGACGGAAGAGTTGGCCTCCTGAAGTCATGGGTAGGCTTCCATCTCTGGAGGTCTTCAAGCAAAACGTTGGACAGACATTTAACTGGGGTGGTCTAAGGATTCCTGATCTGGACAGAAGGTTGGATTAGTTAGAAGGCCTCCAAGGTCCCTTCCGAGCTCTCGGTCCATGTCTTCCTTGGGATGGGCGATGGACGGACAGACGGACAGTCAGAGGTGGGAGAGGAAGAGAAGATCTTGCAGCTGGAAAGGAAAATGGTCTCTCTCTCTCTCTCTTTCCTTTCCCCTCTCTTTTCTCTTTCTCTCTCTTTCCCTTTCCCTCCCTTGCTTCCCACTCTCCCTCCCTCTTTCCTTCTTCCTTCCTCCCTCTTTTCTCTTTCTCTTTCCCTTTCCCTCCCTTGCTTCCCACTCTCCGTCCCCCTCCCTCTTTTCCTCTCCCTCCCTCTCTCTTTCCCTCCCCTCTCATTTCCTGCTCCTACTCTCCCTCCTACTCTCCCACTCTCCCTTCCTTTCTCTCTTTCCCTCTCCCTTCCCCCCTCTTTCTCTCTCTTTCCTTCTCCCTCCCTCCCCCTCTCTTTCTCTTTACTCTCCCTCTCCACCCCCTCTCTTTCCTTCTCCTTCCCTCCCTCCCTCCTTCCCCCTCCCCCTCTTTCTCTTTCCCTTTCCCTCTGCCCCCTCTCTTTCTTTCTCCTTCTCCCTCCCTCTCTCCCTCCCTTTCTCTCTCTCTTTACCTCTCCCTTCCTCCCCCTTTCTCTCTCTTTCCTTCTCCCTCCCTCCCCCTCTCTTTCTCTTTACTCTCCCTCTCCACCCCCTCTCTTTCCGTCTCCTTCCCTCCCTTCCCCCTCCCCCCTCTTTCTCTTTCCCTTTCCCTCTCCCCCCTCTCTTTCTTTCTCCTTCTCCCTCCCTCTCTCCCTCCCTTTCTCTCTCTCTTTCCCTCTCCCTTCCTCCCCCTCTTTCTCTCTCTTTCCTTCTCCCTCCCTCCCTCCCTCCCTCCCTCCTTCCCCCTCTCTTTCTCTTTACTCTCCCTCTCCACCCCCTCTCTTTCCTTCTCCTTCCCTCCCTTCCCCCTCCCCCCTCTTTCTCTTTCTCCTTCTCCCTCCCTCTCTCACTCCCCCCAACACCCAGGCCACGTTAAAAGCCGGGGCTGAACCCGGCGCAGTCGGATGGACCGGGAAATCCACCTTTCGGCCAGCTGTTCCCTCTCCTCCAGATGCGGGAGTCCAAGTCGGGCGATCGGCCGCGCCTGGTTTCCCCCCTCCCCTTTCGGAACCTCGCAGCCGGACCCTGCTCAGACCGTCCCCGTCCCCCCCCCCCCCATCCTCCCCGCTGCGTCTCTCTCCGGCCCGGCCGGGGACTCTGCCGGAGCCCGAGGGAGGCGGCGGGCACGGCTGCTGCTCCCCTGCGTCACGGCGATCGTGAGTCAGCGCGCCCGGCCGGCCGACGGAGCCCGAGCCAAGGAGGGAGCCGGCCGGGGTGGAGGGTGCGCGGAGGAACGGATCCCTGGCGCGACCCCCGGCAGCCCCCACGGCCCTGGGAGGCTTCGGACGGCTGGCCCGGGAAGAGGAGGAGGAGGAGGAGGAGGAGAGGAATTCATCGGGAGCCTGGCAGCCGTTGGTTGGAATTGCCCAGTAGCTGAGGGTCTCTCTCCACCCCCTCCTCCCTCCCTCCCTCCCTCCCTTCTTTTCTTTTCTTTCTTTCCTTCCTTCCTTCCTCCTCTCCTTTTCTGTTCCTCCTGCAATCCTTTTCTTTCTCCTTTCCCCCTTTTCTCTTCCTTCTTCCGTTTCCTTTCCCCTTCCTCCGTATTCTTTCCTTCCTCCCTCCTTTCTTTTTCTGTTCCTCCTGCAATCCTTTTCTTTCTCCTTTTCCCCTTTCCTCTTCCTTCTTCCGCTTCCTTTCCCCTTCCTCCGTCCCTCCCTCCGTTTTCTTTTCTTTCCTTCCTCCTTTCTTTTTCTGTTCCTCCTGCAATCCTTTTCTTTCTCCTTTTCCCCTTTCCTCTTCCTTCTTCCGCTTCCTTTCCCCTTCCTCCGTCCCTCCCTCCGTTTTCTTTTCTTTCCTTCCTCCTTTCTTTTTCTGTTCCTCCTGCAATCCTTTTCTTTCTTCTTCCTCCTTTTCCTCTTCCTTTCCCCCTTTCCTTTCCCCTTCCTTCCTCTCTCCCTCAGTTTTCTTTTCCTTCCTTCCTTCCTCAGTTTTTTCTTTCTTCCCTTCCTTCCTCCTTTCCTTTTCTGCTTCTGCAATCCTTTTCTTTCTTCTTCCTCTTCCTTTTCCCCTTTCCTTTCCCCTCCCTCCCTCAGTTTTTTCTTTTCCTCCCTCCCTCCCTCCTTTCCTTTTTGTTCCTCCTGCAATCCTTTTCTTTCTTCTTCCTCCTTTTCCTTTCCCCCTTTTCTTTCTTCTTCTGTTTCCTTTCCCCTTCCTCCGTCCCTCCCTCAGTTTTCTTTTCTTTCCTTCCTCCTCTTTTTCTGTTCCTCCTCCAATCCTTTTCTTTCTTCTTCCTCCTTTTCCTTTTCCCCTTTCCTTTCCCCTCCCTCCCTGTTTTCTTTTCTTTTCCTTCCTCCCTCCCTCTCCCCCTCCTTTCCTTTCTGTTCCTCCTGCAACCCTTTTCTTTCTTCTTCCTCCTTTTCCTTTCCCCCTTTCCTTTCCCCTTCCTTCTTCCCTCAGTTTTCTTTTCCTTCCTCCCTTCTTTCCTCTCCCCCCCTTTCCTTTCTGTTCCTCCTGCAATCCTTTTCTTTCTTCTTTTCCTTTTCTCCTTTCCTCTTCCTTCCTCCTTTTCCTTTTCCCCTTTCCTTTCCCCTCCCTCCCTCCCTCCCTCAGTTTTCTTTTCTGTTCCCTCTGCAGTCTTTTCTTTTCCTTTCCTTTCCTTTTCTCTCCCTTCCTTCTCTTTTCCTTTCCTCTCCTTCCCTTCTTTTCCTTTTCCTTTCCGTTCTTCTCCTTCCCTTCCCCTCCCCTCCTCTCCTCTCCTCTTTTCAAAGGTGGTTTACAAAAGCACCTCCTTCCCTTTGTGTTATCCTCACAACATCAGCCCTGTGAGGTAGGCTGGCCAGGATGAGAATGACTGACTTAAAAGTCCCCTAGGGAAGTCTGTAGGTGGAGGTGGGGAATGACATCAATCTGCTCCCAGCCCATCATCTTCACAATGCGCCCCACGGTCGGAGATCTTATTTGCAAAGTGGATCCCGACATCCGAAAACAATTCTTACTAAAGGGAACATTTGATCAGCTGGGACTCAGTGCTAAACTATAGTCTTGTGCTCACATATTTCTTGGACAGAATTGCAAAGATATGGAGAACTTCTCTCTGGAATGTAACTACAGTCTCCAATTCCTTCCAAATATTTTGTTTAAAAATTAAAAAAATTCATTTATGCTACAGTTCTCTATTGCAGGGGTCTTCAACTTTGTCAACTTGAAGACTTGTGGACTTCAACTCCCAGAATTCAATTCCACAAGTTGAATTCTGGGAGTTGAAGTCCACAAGTCTTCAAGTTGACGAGGCTGGAGACCCCTGCTCTATTGCTCTGGAGGCAAATGGTTCCCCACCCCCCACCCCAAAATATTTATAGGCAGCCCCAGCGCTCACTTGCAGGCCATTTCCATCAAACAGGGCCCACCGATGTGGGAGACTTCAGTTCCCAGAATTCCAATGTCTACACTAGCTAGGAATTCTGGGTAATGAAGTCCAGCACACCTAAAAGGCACAAGGGTTGGAGAAGATAGATAAGCAAATAAAAGTCAGCAGGTCATCCAATTGGGTGGAAGAAATAACATTTTTTTGGCGGTGGCGCAGTGGTTAGAGTGCAGTACTGCAATCTACTTCTGCTGACTGCCTGCAATTTGGCAGTTCGAATCTCACCAGGCTCAAGGTTGACTCAGCCTTCCGTCCTTCCGAGGTGGGTAAAATGAGGACCCAAATTGTTGGGGGGCAATAGGCTGAGTCTGTAAACCGCTTAGATAGGGCTGTAAAAGCACTGTAAAGAGGTATATAAGTCTAAGGGCTATTGCTAAGCGCGAAGGAAGGAAGGAAGGAAAATACAGGGAGGAAAGGAAGGAAGGAAAATACAGGGAGGAAAGGAAGGAAGGAAGGAAGGGAAATACAGGGAGGAAAGGAAGGAACGAAGGATGGAAGGAAGGAAAATACAGGGAGGAAAGGAAGGAAGGAAGGAAGGAAGGAAAATACAGGGAGGAAAGGAAGGAAGGAAGGAAGGAAGGAAGGAAGGAAGGAAGGAAGGAAGGAAGGTAGGTGGCACAGTGGTTATACTGCAGTACTGCAGGCTACCTGCCGACTGCTGACTGCCTGCAATTTGGCAGTTCGAATCTCACCAGGCTCAAGGTTGACTCAGCCCTCCGTCCTTCCGAGGTGGGTAAAATGAGGACCCAAATTGTTGGGGGCAATAGGCTGACTCTGTAAACCACTTAGAGAGGGCTGTAAAAGCACTGTAAAGAGGTATATAAGTCTAAGGGCTATTGCTAAGTGCGAAGGAAGGAAGGAAGGGAAATACAGGGAGGAAAGGAAGGAACGAAGGATGGAAGGAAGGAAAATACAGGGAGGAAAGGAAGGAAGGAAGGAAGGAAAATACAGGGAGGAAAGGAAGGAAGGATGGATGGAAGGAAGGAAGGAAGGAAGGAAGGAAGGAAGGAAGGAAGGAAGGAAGGTAGGTGGCACAGTGGTTATACTGCAGTACTGCAGGCTACCTGCCGACTGCTGACTGCCTGCAATTTGGCAGTTCGAATCTCACCAGGCTCAAGGTTGACTCAGCCCTCCGTCCTTCCGAGGTGGGTAAAATGAGGACCCAAATTGTTGGGGGTAAGAGGCTGACTCTGTAAACCACTTAGAGAGGGCTGTAAAAGCACTGTAAAGAGGTATATAAGTCTAAGGGCTATTGCTAAGTGCGAAGGAAGGAAGGAAGGGAAATACAGGGAGGAAAGGAAGGAACGAAGGATGGAAGGAAGGAAAATACAGGGAGGAAAGGAAGGAAGGAAGGAAGGAAAATACAGGGAGGAAAGGAAGGAAGGATGGATGGAAGGAAGGAAGGAAGGAAGGAAGGAAGGAAGGAAGGAAGGAAGGAAGGAAGGTAGGTGGCACAGTGGTTATACTGCAGTACTGCAGGCTACCTGCCAACTGCTGACTGCCTGCAATTTGGCAGTTCGAATCTCACCAGGCTCAAGGTTGACTCAGCCCTCCGTCCTTCCGAGGTGGGTAAAATGAGGACCCAAATTGTTGGGGGCAATAGGCTGAGTCTGTAAACCACTTAGAGAGGGCTGTAAAAGCACTGTAAAGAGGTATGTAAGTCTAAGGGCTATTGCTAAGTGCGAAGGAAGGAAGGAAGGAAGGAAGGAAGGAAGGAAGGAAAATACAGGGAGGAATGGAAGAAAGGAAGGAAGGAAAATACAGGGAGGAAAGGAAGGAAGGAAGAGAAATACAGGGAGGAAAGGAAGGAAGGAAGGAAGGAAAATACAGGGAGGAAAGGAAGGAAGGAAGGGAAATACAGGGAGGAAAGGAAGGAAGGAAGGATGGATGGAAGGAAGGAAGGAAGGTGGCACAGTGGTTATACTGCAGTACTGCAGGCTACCTGCCGACTGCCGACTGCCTGCAATTTGGTAGTTTGAATCTCACCAGGCTCAAGGTTGACTCAGCCTTCCATCCTTCCGAGGTGGGTAAAATGAGGACCCAGATAGTTGGAGGCAATATGCCGACTCTGTAAACCGCTTAGAGAGGGCTGTAAAGCACTGTGAAGCGGTATATAAGTCTAAGTGCTATTGCTATAGCTATTTTCTTCCTGTTTGCCATGTAAGGCTACCAGATTAGCTTCTTTCCGTTTTTTAAAAAAACAAATATTTCTAATACTTTCCTTCCTTAAAATTTCTTGGCTACCATTCCAGAACCTCTCCAGGTAGCCCTTGACTTACGACAGCTTGTTTAGTGACCATTCAAAGTTACAATGGGACCGAAAATAAGTGACTTATGACAGTGTTTCTCACAACCGTTGCAGCATCCCCACGATGACACGATCAAAATTTGGATGCTTGGAAAACGGCATATATTTATGACAGGTTGCCATGTCATACGATCCAGGGGTGAAATCCAGCAGCTTCTGACAGATTCTGGCGAACTGGTAGCGGAAATTTTGAGTAGTTCAGAGAACTGGCAAATACCACCTCTGGCTGCTCCCAGAGTGGGGTGGGAATGGGGATTTTGCACTATCCTTCCCCCAGGAGTAGGGAGGGAATGGGGATTTTGCAGTATCCTTCCCCCAGGAGTGGGATGGGAATGGAGATTTTGCAGTATCCTTCCCCCAGGAGTGGGGTGGGAATGGAGATTTTGCAATATCCTTCCCCTAGGAGTGGGGTGGGAATGGAGATTTTGCAATATCCTTCCCCCAGGAGTGGGGTGGGAATGGAGATTTTGCAGTATCCTTCCCCCAGGAATAGGGTGGGAATGGAGATTTTGCAGTATCCGTCCCCTGCCACGCCCACCAAGCCACGCCACAGAACTGGTAGTAAAAAGAAATGGATTTCACCACTGATACGATCCCATTTCGCGACCTTCTGCCAAGCAACTTAACGGGGAAGCCTGATGCACTTCACGGACGTGTTACTAACGTAACCACTGCAGTGATTCACTTAATGGCTGCGGCAAGAAAGGGCATTAAAATGGGGCAAATGTCACTTAACATCTGTCTTGCTTAGCCACAGAATTTTGCGCTCCACTGTAGTCCTTAGTCCAGGACTACCTATACTTGCCATTGCAAATTAGTAGCCACATGTCATCTTGTTCATTAATCACGTTTTCAAGAAGAGTTTGGACAACCGTTTGTTTGGAACAGGATAAGGTCACCGGCTTGAGCAGGGGGTCAGACTAGAGCAGGGATCACCCACCTTTCGGACCTCAGGGACCACTAAATTCATAATTTTAAATCCCGCGGACCACTAATATGATCTCTCTAAGGACCGGCTGGGTGGGCGTGGCTAGGTGGTCATGTGACTGGGTGGGTGTGGCCAACTCAATGTCACTCATGCCGAGGAGTGCCTCGCCGGTCTCTACTCACCCCTCCCCTCCCAGCCACTCCTCACCTGCCCACCCGGGCTTCTTAAGGCCCCAACAGGAAGCAGTTGTTGGAGCTAAGCAGCCACCATGAAAAAGAGTTGGCAAAGCAGCTCAGTTCAAATTGGATCTGGCCGAGAAGGAGGCTCAGCAGAAGCACCTCACTGAGGACTAGGAGCATAGGCTTTCCAAGCAGAGGGAAGACCTGTGGGACTGCAAGGCCAGGTATTGGCACCTGGAGGCTCAGCGGGCTGAGATGGTCAGCCAGTTCCAGGCCATGATGCAGTCCCACTGGAACAAGACTCTCCGGCTCTTTGCCACCAGCGGCACTTCCCTCCAGCCTTCGCCCAAAGCCCCACACCAGGAGGCCGAAGTAGACCCCAAGTTGGAATTTCTGCCCCTCTCCGACCCGCACAAAAAGACCCCGAAGGGAGAGACTCTCTGCAGCAACACAAACGTTCATTGCACGTATCTGTCCCAGGGGCCGTAGTTTGAGGACCCCTGATTTAGTGCAATATAAAAAATGCAAAGAATTTTTCTGAGGACCATCAAAATTTTCTCGGGGACCACCAGTTGGTGACCGCTGGACTAGAAGACCTCCAAGGTCCCTTCCGTTGTTGTTATTCTATGTTCTCCTGAGTGGACAGAAAACTGGAACACCGAGGACAGAGGAAAGAAAGAAAGTCTTCAAAGAAAAAACCAGAAAATCCAGTTGCCTCTTGAAAAAGCACCTTTGGGACAGCCGTGACCTGGAGGACTGAGAATCTCTACAGACTTTTAGCAATTTTACAATTTGGGATGGACACCCTTTGAATGGTGTGGGAGTAGGAATGGATTTCCAGAGGGAAAAAAAATTGCAGACTACAGGAATCGGGAGCACCACTCAGGTGACCTCTGAGGACACAGATAAACCTCCAAGTGGCCTCAACGACCCTCTTAAAAGAACGCAAATGACCAGCTGTCTGCAAGGAGTATAAATCCTTCCGTTCCCCACCATCCAGTCGGAGCTGAAGAAGCTTCTTGGATGAGGAAGCGAAACGTCTTCAAAAGAAAAACCAAGGAAGTACAGTCGCCTCCAGAAAAAAAACACCTTTGGGATAACCACGGCCTGAAGGTTGACTCAGCCTTCCATCCTTTCTAAGGTGGGTAAAATGAGGACCCGGTTTGTGGGGGCAATAAGCTGACTTTGTGTAAAAAGAACACCGCTTTGGGGGGGGGGCGAAAGCCCTACTAAGCAGGTATATACAAAAGTATGAAGGCTATTGCTTAACGCATTGTAAGCCGCCCTGACTCTCCGGAGAAGGGCGGCATATAAAAATAAATAAAAAATAAATAAATAAAATAAAATAAAATAAAATTGGCTGAGAATCTCTACAGAGGAGGTTTATCAACTGGGGAAGAATTAACATCTCGGCTCGGATAAGAAACTCAGCTGCGCTTCGTTCCGTTGGCAGGAACTCGCGAAAGAAGTCGGCAAACAGAAGCTGCTATCCTTCCTGAATCATGAATTATTTAATATCCAGGAAGAGAGCGCGTGATTCCCCACCCCCAGCCGGGCACATCACGAAAAGAAGCATCGCCTTTGATGCGGTAATTGGAATTTTCCATTCTTCTGCCGAGAAGCCTCGCTTAGGAGAGGAGAAAGCCTAAGCATTAAAAAAAAAAAACAAAACCCCAAATCAAAAGAAGATTAAAAAAAAAAAAAAGAAGTGTAATGAAAACCTTCTCTCCCTCTCTCTCCCCGGAAATTTCCATCCTGGAAAACCTTGTTATCACTTTGCTATTTTTTTTTTTTTTTAAATGAGATCCAGGTGAAAGAAAAATCCCAGTGGCCGATTTGGCAGATTAACGGAAGGAGGGTTATTCCCAGTGATGGGATTCAGCCGGTTCAGGGAAACCGGCTGAGTCCCTTTTGGGAGAAGGGCGGTATACAAATTCAATAAACAAATAAACAAATAAACAAATAAACAAACAAATAAATAAATAAATAAATAAATAAATAAATAGGTAGTTAAATTTCTGGCTGGCCCCTCCCCTCCCCACCCCTTTCAGGAGTCCACACATGCCCCATTTTGGCTCCCAGGTAAGTGCAGGGAAGCCTACTAGGCCCAAAATGGGGCACAGGGCAGGAGTGGGTTCTACTTACCTTTACTACTGGTTCGCAATGGGATCGTGCACGCGCGAACACAGCAAGCAAATGCACCTTGCTTTTGCGCATGCGCAGATCGCCGATGACGACATCCAGGGCGGTGGGCCTCCCGCTGGTTTTACTACCGGTTCTTGTGAACCGGTCCGAACCGAGGGCAACCCACCACTGGTGCAGGGGGTGCAGTGCATCCCCCCCATGGCCAGTTTTCACTCTCAGGAGGCTTCAGAGAGGCCTACTAGGCCCAAAACAGGCCATGGGGGGGCAGCGTGTCTCCCCCCCTCGCGCCCTTTTTTTGCTCCCAGAGGGGTGCAACGAGGCCGAGTGCCGCCTGTCACACCTCCTGGCCACGCCCACCATGGCCACTCCCACCCAGCCGGTCATTAGGGCAGAGAACCGGTTGTTAAATTATTTGAATCCCACCACTGGTTATTCCGGTTTGGGTAAACGCTTGACGAATCGTGGTTTGTGATAGGAGGGAAATACAGGACTGCAATTGAGGCCCAAATTTTCCATGGCTAAGCGAGGTGGGGGGGGGGTTCAGTGAGGTTTGCCCCCTTTTACGACCTCACTTGCTCGGTTGATTTTGCAATGGGGATCACATGAGCCTGGGGACACTGCTTCCTTCCTAGGACCAAGAGGCAGTACTGACCCAATCTGGTTCCGTGCCCAAAATAGGATTAGAACCCGTGGATTGCTGGCTGCTAATCTGATGCTTTAACCACTGCACTAAACTGTCTCCCCCAGATGTTCTGTAGAACATCTCTATTTGAGTCTTCCTAAATATCAGTTGGCAGGGGGTTGGTTTACATCTGTAACCGTGGAGTATATCATAAGGATCAAGCATGTAAGTATGAGTAGTCCTTGACTTATGACCAAAACAGAGCCCAAACTTTTCGTGGCTAAGCGAGACAGTTGTTAAGTGAGTTCTGCCCCATTATTTATTTAAAATATAACTTATTTAACTTTATATAACTTTATTTAATATATAACATTATACGACCTATCTTGCCACAGTGGTTAAGCTATGCTGACTGAGGAATTCTGGGAGTTGAAGTCCACAAGTCTTAAAAAGTTACCAAATTTGGAGACTTCTGCCCTAAACTGATGGATGGCCACTCCCAGGAGCTTGAGACAGGTAGTCTTCGACTTACGACCACAATCGAGGCCAACGTTTCTCTTGCTAAGTGAATCTTGCCCCATTTTATGACCTTTCTTGCCACTGTCCTTAAGTGAATCACCGCAGTTGATAAAAGTTAGTAACCCGGTTGTTCAATGAATCTGGCTGTCCCTTTGACTTTAGATTGCAAAAGGGACACTGGAACCGTCATAAGTATGAGTCAGTTGCCAAGCATTTGAATTTTGATCCCGGGGGAATGCTACTGTTGTGGCTCCATTACCTGAGCCTGTGTCATCGGCAGGAGAGGACTCCGAGAGTGAAGGAGAGGAGTTGGCAAGGCCTCCCTCTCCAGGACCCTCCTCTCTGGCAATGCCTTCGGTGTCCGCCAAAGGGCAAGAGATAGGGCCGGGGCCAAGCACGTCCACGCAGCCACAGGTGGACAGTGATGAGGGTAATGAGTCTTGGCTGGATCCACGCCAGCGTCGCAGAGATAAGCGCGTGCAACAGAAGAAAAGGCGGGCCAGAGATTAGGCTGAGTCACTGGACCACACCCCACAGGGTATAAAAGGGGGTGAGGTGGCCATTCAGACTCTGTGACGGACAAAACTAACTACTATCGAGTCACATCGCATCTTTGGAAACAACATTATCGGCCTTGGATTTATTTTACGAACTGGACAATTCTTGACTGTGGGTATTTTGTTTATTGAGTAAAGTTCTTGGCAAGCAGCTACTGGGTTGCTGCCAAGCATCTTATCGGAAGAATTGGTTGTCTGCCAGTTTATTTAACCCCCGGCTGTCTGTTTGTGTGCGTGTGTGAGACAGGGACAGAACAGCTACCAAAGGTCGTACGTTGTGAAAAACGGTCGTAAGTCACTCTTTTCACTGCCGTCGCAACTTGGGACGGTCACTAAACAAACTGTCGTAAGTCAAGGACTTACACCTCTACTTAGAAAGTTGTGGAACCACCTTAAAAGAATAACTTTCCACTCTTAACTCTTGCCAGCAGCTTAGGACGTTTCCTTGGTCCTTGACAGCAAGACTGCTAAGATCAGAAGATCAATTTTTCTCCATTCATGCCCTGACACTCATCCGTCACGGCAAACAATGTGGATTCTGTATCATCCTCACTTCTCAATCTTCATTCTGTTTTTCCAGTTCAACTTGTTCATCTTGTCACTAAGTCATGTCTGACTGTTGGCGACCCCCATGAACCATAAGCAAGCCAGGCCCTCCTGTGGTCTCCAGGAGTTTAGTTTAGTTTAGTTTGTCGTCACTGCAACTCGTACAACGAAATTAAATGCCATCTTCGGTGTATATTATAACTATAAAAATAAAACACAAACACACCTCCTTCACAATTGAATTGAAAACCCCGGATATTGCATTAATATTGCACTATACCGTAGAATTCAATATCTTTACTGGCCTGGGATAGAAGCTGTTTTTTTCAGCCTATATGTCCTTGTTTCTATTGTCCTGTACCGGCTGCCAGATGGTAATAGTTCAAAAAAAGAAAAAAAAAAGGATGCCCAGGATGAGATGGATCTTTAAGAATGTTTTGAACTTTAAAGCGGGAACTTTAAAGCTCTTCCAAAGAGGGAAGAGGGCAACTAGTCATCCAGGTGATGAGTTCATGAGTTCGGTCAACTTCGCGTTCGTTGCGTTGATGACACTATCTAACCATATCTATGGAGATTCTGAATCATCCAAGTCACGGTTATCTCAAAGGTGCTTTTTCAAGAGGCAACTGGACTTCGATGATTAGGGGACTGGAAGCTAAAACATATACAGAACGGTTGCTGAATTTGGGTATGTCTAGTTTGATGAAAAGAAGGACCAGGGGAGACATGATAGCAGTGTTCCAATATCTCAGGGGCTGCCCCAAAGGAGGAGGGAGTCAAGCTATTCTCCAAAGTACCTGAAGGCAGGACAAGAAGCAACGGGTGGAAACTCATCAAGGAGAGAAGCAACTTAGAACTAAGGAGAAACTTCCTGATAGTGAGAACAATTCATCAGTGGAACAACTTGCCCCCAGAAATTGGGTGGTCATAAGTTGAGGACTACCTGTAACTGTAGATTCAATGGAGCCCTGGTGGTGCAGCGGACTAAAGTGCTGTTAAGTAACACTGGCTGCCTGCAATTACTACAAGTTCAAATCTCACCAGGCTCAAGGTTGACTCAGCCTTCCATCCTTCCGAGGTAGGTAAAATGAGGACCCGGATTGTGGGGGCAATAAGCTGACTTTGTATAAAAAAAGAACACCGCTTAGGGGGGCCCGAAAGCCCTACTAAAGCAGGTATATACAAAAGTAGGAAGGCTATTGCTTAACGCATTGTAAGCCATCCTGAGTCTCCGGAGAAAGGGCGGCATATAAATCGAACCAATAAATAAATAAATAAATAAATATTATTTTTAATGGCTGCATTTCAACGATTCTTGCAGTGATGTTGAAAAAAAAATCTTGGAACTGAAAAGAGATAATAAAAGATTAGGTATGTGCAGCCGTTCAGATATCATTCGGAAAAAGAGCTTCATACTATTTGGACATGTAAATATAAGGCCTGGATGTAACTCTTTAAAAACAGCCCCATCTTTTCTTTCCCCTTGTTCAAAACACTGATGAAGTAACCTAATTGGGTAATGAAACGTCTGCAAGAAAACAGCCAAGCTCAGAACTCACCGTCTCCCCGCTCCTCCTCCCAAACCTCACTACCTTCTAGCACTGATGATGTTACCTAGTTTGGTAACGAAACGTCTGAAGGAAAACCATCAAGCTCAGTAAACACCAACGGCCCCACAGTCCTCCTCTTCCTCCTCTCCACACACTCCCTTCTAGCACTGATGAGGTTACCTAATTGGGTCATGAAACGTCCTCAAGAAAACTATTAACCTCGGAGAGCACCGAGGAGCTCAGAGCTACAAATATTTTCCTTTATTTGAAGTCTCTTTTTGGAATCTAAGCCGAGGCATTGTATAGTCCTAATAAACATTGAGTCTTTTTTTTTTTTTAAAAAAAAGAAATGTTCAGCATTCCCTCCTTTAAAAAAAAGTCCATTTATAGAAGCCACCTTACAGATGTTCCTTGAACCCTGATCACACACTTCTCCAAAAGGGCCCAGAAATAACCTAACAGCCACAAATTTACTTTTCACTACCTTATTTCTTTTAAACATTTTGAGTGGGGGTGGGGAAAGAGAGAACATTGTCCTCCTCCTCCTCTTCCTCCTTTTTTTTTTTTTTTTAAAAAGCAGAATTTTAAAAATTACAACACTTTTTCTTCATAAAGAACATCAACTCTAAAATATCCACGATCGTCCTGTCATGGTTGAGAAAAACCAACTGAGTTCTACTCGGAAACCGTTTCTGGACTTTGTGCTTGAGGTGGAAAAAAAATTGAAACTTTTGATTTTGGGTTTTATCGATGAGATAGATTTGTTGTTATAGAAATGGCTGATTTAAACTATTAGGTAAAATAAAAAATTGATTTTAAATGCCTTATTCTGCTGCACCGAAGAGAGTTGGAAGTCAATACCTTTTCTTTCTTTCCCCCCTTCTTTTCTACACTTCTCTCTTCTCTCTCTTCTGTTTCCTACTATTTGCTTTTGTATCTTTGCGTTTTATATTATAACCTAATTTAAAAAACAAAACAAAACTGTAAACCCCGAGAAAATCAACAGAGTTCAATGATGCGGAATCCAAAGGAATTTCTAAAATGCCAAAAGGAAAATAAGGAGCTAAGGGGTCGATTCAGAAATTATTCAGATATTGCAAATTCTTTATAGCTGTCCACGTTAATTCCTGCATGGCGGCCGGCCAGTCCTCAAAGATAATATTAAATAGACTGAAATTGAGATTTTTGTGCCATGAGAAAGGCGAAACTGTAACAGGCCAGTGTCTTTTGCTTGAATGCAATTCTTATTGAAATAATCAGAATTTCTTTTGAGTCCCCGTTGCTTCTCCCAGTTCCAGGACCACATAATTCTGGGTCCTATATTTGCTCTGTGTCAGACAAAAGAATAACCGAGCAAGCAGTCAAATGCTACTGGATTGTTTTTAAAATAAGAACACTGTTGTTTTAGCACCCCAATTTTATTTCCACCTCCTTTTGGCTGTTCTATTAAGTTGAGCATGCCGATGGGGGGGTGGGGGGATATGTCAAAAAAATAAAACTATTTCTTTCTGCTTTAATACAGCTATGTTAGACGTCTGACCTCCATTGTGAATTTTAAACAGAGTTTAAATTATTAGTTTAATTATTAACTAATAAAGCTGTGAATTGTGGGGGAAGTGAAGTCCTGTTGTACTTATAAATATGCCATCAGGTTATATCTGTTGGCTTCTTACTTTGGATTGATCAGTGAGAGAGGGAGGGAGGGAAGGGAGGAAGGGTTGAAGAATAAGGAGAGAAGGTAAGGAAAGGAGGTAGAAAAGTAAGGAAGGATGTGAAGAAGGGAGGGAGGGAGGAAGAAAAGGAGGTAGGTAGGAAGGAAGGATATGGAAAAGGAAGGAGGGAGGGAAGAAGGAGGGAAGGATATGGAAAAGGGAGCAGGAAGGGAGGAAGGAGAGATGGAGGAGGGAGGGAGGGAGGAAGGAAGGATTGAGGAAGAAGGAAAGGAGGGAGAAAGTAAGGAAGGATGTGAAAAAGGAAGGAAGAAAGGGAGGGGGAAGGAGAAAGAAGAAAGGGAAGGAGGGAAGGATATGGAAAAGGCAGGCAGGCAGGAAGAAAGGAGATGGAGGAGGGAGGGAGGGAGGAAGAAAGGGAGGGAGGGAAGAAAGGAAGGATTGAGGAAGAAGGGAATAAAGGAAGGATTGAGGAAAAAGGAAAGGAGGGAATGAAAGGAGGGAGAAAGTAAGGAAGGATGTGAATAAGGAAGGAAGGAAGGAAAGATATGGAGAAAGAAGAAAGGGAGGGAGGGAAGAAGGAGGGGAAGATATGGAGAAGGCAGGCAGGCAAGCAGGAAGGAGAGATGGAGGAGGAAGGGAGGGAGGGAAGAAGGGAAGGATTGAGGAAGAAAGGAAGAAAGGAAGGATTGAGGAAAAAGGAAAGGAGGGAAGGAAAGGAGGGGGGAAGTAAGGAAGGATGTGAATAAGGAAGGAAGGAAGGAAGGAAAGATATGGAGAAAGAAGAAAGGGAGGGAGGGAAGAAGGAGGGAAGGATATGGAGAAGGCAGGCCGGCAGGAAGGAAGGAGAGATGGAGAAGGAAGGAAGGAAGGAAGGAAGAGTTTATAGAAGTGCAAACAGTTGTGTCCTTATGTGTACTGCTGCGCAACAACGGAGTAAAATCGGGTGAGCTCAGCCAACTCTTAGTCAGGGAGGGAGAAGATGAGGTAAAGTTTGAGAAGTGACACCACCCCATTTCCCCGTCTTTTATCATCTGGGTGGCTCATGTTTTCCTGGAAACTGCCCCTGTTTTTCTGACAGACTCATTGCTCTTGTTATCATGCTAGCAAAAATGTCTTCGCTGTCTTTTGCCCAACCCCTGGCACTGTTGACCACACAGCGTGTGACACCCCAGACGAGGTGCTGACACATAAAGCACGTGTGAGCACACGTGCACGCACCACATAAACCATGTGCCCCAAGATCTAGCCATCCTCCCTCTTTCCCTCCCTCCCTGCCTTCCCTTCCCTTCCTTCCTTTTCCTTCCTTCCCCCTCCCACCTCCCTGCCTTCCCTTCCCTCCCTCCCTGATTCCCCTCCCTCCCTCCCTGCCTTCCTTTCCCTCCCTCCCTCCCTTCCCTTGCTTTTCCTTCCTTCCTTCCTCCCTCCCTGCCTGCCTTCCCTTCCTTCCTTTTCCTTCCTTCCCCCTCCCACCACTATGCCTTACCTTCCCTCCCTCCCTCTCTCCCTTCCCCTTCCTCCCTCCCTCCCTGGCTTCCCTTCCTTTCTTTTCCTTCCTTCATTCCTCCTTCCCTCCCCCACCCTGCCTTCCTTTCCCTCCGTCCCTCCCTGATTCCCCTCCCTCCCTCCCTTCCTTCCTCCTTCCCTTCCCTCCCTCCCCTTCCTTTTCCTTCCTTCCTTCCTCCCTCCCCCCTCCCTGCCTTCCCTCCGATTCCCCTCCTTCCCTCCCTCCCTTCCCCTTCCTCCCTCCCTCCCTCCCTTCCTCCCTGCCTTCCCTTCCTTCCTTCCTTCCTCCCCCTTCCCTTCCCTCCCTCCCCCTTCCTTCCTTCCTTCTCTCCCTTCCTCCCTCCCTCCCTCCCCCTTCCTCTCTCCCTCCCTCCCTTCCATCATTTGCTACAAGATGGGCAGCAAATAAATTCAATTAAATAAATCAATTTCTCTCCAATATACCCTTGGATTGGAAAAGCTGGGATGCCTTGACCTCTCTGGGGAAGACCCTGTACAGGGAGTCCTCAACTTACAACAGTTCGTTTAGTGACCATTCCAAGTGACAACAGTCCTGAAAAAAAAGTGACATGACAATTTTTCACACTTACAAAAATTACAGCATTCCCATGGTCACGTGATTAAAATCCAGATACTTGGCAACTGACTCATATTTACGACCGTTCCAGTGTCCCAAGAGTCCTGTGATCCCTTTTTGTGACCTTCGGACAAGGAAAGTCGATGGGGAAGCCAGATTCACTTAACAGCCGTGCTACTAACTTAACGACTGCAGCTGTTCACTTAACAACTACGGCAGGGAAGGTCATAAAATGGGGCCAAATACACTGAACAACTGTCTTGCTTAGCAACAGAAATGTTGGGCTCAATTGTGGTCGTAGGTCGAGAACCACCCGTACAGATAGTCTTCTAAGGCACGACCATCAAGTATAGATTGGAGGGTAGACAACAATGAAATACACTACTTATCTCATCCACTTTTATAGTTCTAGAACCACAAAGAAACATGAAACAACCACAGGCTCATTTCTGATTTTCTTATACCTTCCCAGGTTGGAAAAGTCAAATATCTCCATTTGTTGAAATCCACTTGTTAAAATCTGAACCAAAGTATATAGAACACCTGGCATTTTGGTCCAGATTTTAAATTTTCTGAACCGTGATTCCGAGTGCTTTTTTATTTTTTTTTTTTTAAACTCCAAATTTTATATTTTAAAACTCCAAAAAGTGCTGGACTTGCTGGCTGGGATATTCTGGAAGTTGAGGTCCCCAAACTTCAGGATGGTCAAAAGTGGAGAAACTGATTGGTCTAGATTAGGGGTGGGGGAACGATGGGCCGCTTTATGACTTGTGGACCGGCTGAGGAATTCTGGGAGTTGAAGTCCACAAGTCGTAAAGGGGCCAAGGTCGGAGATCCCTGCTGTTACGGGAGCCAGACTTAAAGGCCTGGGTGGAAACTCAAAGCAGCTTTTCTCCAGGAAGGCTGTCCAAGGCTCCTGGACTCCAGTGCCTATAATTCCCAGCCCTTGGGCTAACACAGGGGTCTGCAACCTTAAAAAGAGCCATTCGGACCCGTTTCCCACAGAAAAGAAAGCACCGGGAGCCACAAAACCTGGGTGGGCGTGGCCAACTCGATGTCACTCACTTCCACCAGTCACATGACACCCTCCAGCCATGCCTACCCAGTTGGTCATTAGGGCAGAGAACCAGTTGTTAAAAAACACCGGGAACCACACAATCCTTTTGACATCTCTCTCTCTCTCGCCTCCCTCCCCCTCTCCCTCTCTCTCTGTATCTCTCTGTCTCTCTCTCTCTCTCTCTCCCTCTTTCTCTGTATCTCTCTCTCTCTCTCTCTGTATCTCTCTGTCTCTGTCTCTCTCCCTCTCTCTCTGTATCTCTGTCTCTCTCTCTCTCTCCCTCTCTCTCTGTATCTCTGTCTCTCTCCCCCTCTCTCTCTGTCTCTGTCTCTCTCTCTCTCTCCCTCTTTCTCTGTATCTCTCTGTATCTCTCTGTCTCTCTGCCCTGGCCGTTTCTCCATCCCCCGCCGTCACCCTTACCTTCTCAGGCCAGGCGAGGAGTGACTGGGAGGGGAGGGTGAGGGGCGGGGCCAGCCAATGGTGGGATCACCTGACAGGGAGCCACAGCAGAGGGCCCAAAGAGCCGCATGTGGCTCTGGAGCCGCAGGTTGCTGACCCCTGGGCTAACAATTTAGGAACAAAGAGACACAAAACACTGCGAGAAATCTCTGATCTGGAAAGCTGGCTTGGAAAAACGCAAGAAAATGAACGAAAAGCATGCCTATAAAAGAAGAGAGAGAGAGGGAGGAGTAGGAGTAGAATAAACTCAACATATTTATCCTCGTTGTGTTTTTTTTTTGTTGTTGTTGTTCTAGAGCAGTCCAAGTTACAAGTGGTTGCTGCCCCGCGAGACTTCCTCTCTTTTTTGACATGTTGTCGCCATCACACTTCGGACCGGGGCCAGGCTTGTGTGCATCTCTCTCTTGTTATGTACACACCGCCCACACAGTTTTTACATGTTTATTTCCTTCTTCTGACCTTTTGCCTCATCCATTTCGGTGAGTCACCGCTGGATTTTGTACAACGGAGCAAATCTGGATTGACCTCCAGGGGGCAGGAGAGGGTGAGGAGATTTCGGCGTCTCTCTGCTACCACCTGGTGGCCCCAAAGGAGGTGTGTGCAGATTGGATCTGCTGCGTTTCGGGAATCATACCTTACGGGCACCTTGCCACTTAACTTCAGGGCTCCCTCTCTCTCTTCCTTCTTCGCGCCTTCACTCCCACGGTTTCCTCTCTGCTTTGGAATTGCCATGCAAAACACTGCGTCATTTCTAGAAAATCAGAGGCAACTATAGTCAAAAAAACACCCTCAGCCTGCCTCAGCCCCTCCTGAACGCAGTAAAACCCAGGCACCGAGACAAGGACGATAGCCTTTGCTGGAAGGGCTGCAAAAGAGTTCAGGAGCCGTGGCATGGCGTGGCTCAGCTGCTAAGAAACCACCCCGTTTGCAAAACAGACAGCGCCTGGTCGGTGCCTAGCGTGACAGTTCCCACTTTAGGAAGCCTGGGGGGGAAAATAAAATAAAAAGGAAAAGGAAGGAAGGAAGGAAAGAAGGAAGGAAGGCAGGAAGGAAGGCAGGCAGGAAGGAAGGCAGGAAGGAAAGAAGGAGGGAGGAAAGAAGGAAGGAAGGAAGGCAGGAAGGAAGGAAAGGAGGGAGGAAAAAAGGAAGGAAGGAAACAAGGAAGGAAGGAAAGGAGGGAAGGAAGGCAGGAAGGGAGGAAGGAAAGAAAGGAGGAGGAAAGAAGGGAGGAAGGAAAGGAGGGAGGAAAGAAGGAAGGGAGGGAGGGAGGAAAGAAGGAAGGAAGGAAAGAAAGAAGGAGGGAGGAAAGAAGGAAGGAAGGAAGGAAAGAAAGAAGGAGGGAGGGAGGGAGGAAGGAAGGAAGGAAGGAGGGAGGGAGGAAAGAAGGCAGGAAGGCAGGAAAGAAGGAGGGAGGAAAGAAGGAAGGAAGACAGGAAGGAAGGAAAGGAGGGAGGGAGCGAGGAAGGAAGGCAGGAAGGAAAGAAGGAGGGAAGAAAGAAAGAAGGAAGGAAGGCAGGAAGGAAGGAAAGAAGGAGGGAGGAAAAAGGAAGGAAGGAAAGGAGGGAGGCAAGAAGGAAGGAAAGGAGGGAGGAAAGAAGGAAGGGAGGGAGGGAGGAAAGAAGGAAGGAAGGAAAGAAAGAAGGAGGGAGGAAGGAAGGAAGAAAGGAGGGAGGGAGGGAGGGAGGAAAGAAGGCAGGAAGGCAGGAAAGAAGGAGGGAGGAAAGAAGGAAGGAAGACAGGAAGGAAGGAAAGGAGGGAGGGAGGGAGGAAGGAAGGAAGGGAGGGAGGGAGGAAGGAAGGAAGGAAAGAAGGAGGGAGGGAGGAAGGAAGGAAGAAAGGAGGGAGGGAGGGAGGAAAGAAGGCAGGAAGGCAAGAAAGAAGGAGGGAGGAAAGAAGGAAGGAAGACAGGAAGGAAGGAAGGAGGGAGGGAGGAAGGAAGGAAGGAGGGAGGAAGGAAGGAAGGAAGGAAGGAAGGAAGGAAGGAAGGAAGGAGTCTTCCAGTATTTGAGGGGCTGCCACAAAGAAGAGGGGGGGTCAAATTATTCTCCATAGCACCTGAGGGCAGGACAAGAAACAATGGATGGAAACTAACCAAAGAGAGAGGCAGACTGGAATTAAGGAGAAACTTACAGGGAGGACAATTAACCAGAGGAACACTTACGACTGTGGTAGCCTCCCCAGGATCATGTGATTTTACATTCGGATGCTTCATAACTGATTCACACTTATGACGGTCGCAGTGTCCTGGTGTCACCCGATCCCCACCTTCTGACAAGCAATGTCAGCAGGATTCACTTAACAACCGCGTGACTCATTCAATAACTGCGGCGATTCACTTAACAACGGCGGCAAGAAAGGTCGTAAAATGGAGCAAAAAACTCACTTAACAAGTTTCTCACTGAACGGCATACACATTGGGCTCAATTGGGGTCGTAACTTGAGGACTGCCTGTAGTATTCCTTTCTCGCCTTCTCTCTTTTTCCTTCTTTGGAAAAAAGAGCTTCCCAGATAGGCAAATTGTTTCAATAGCCTGACTGGTGGCAGGTTATTATAATTCTCTTTTTCTGGGGTGAGGTTTTAAATTACGTATCCTCTAAGTTTGGAACACAAGGGACTGGCATATTTCCAACCAACCCAACCCACACACAGTTGTATCTTTTGTCGAAATGTACACGAGCAGCAGAAACTATTTTTAAAATAGTCTTTCAAAATCCCTGAATTCGATCTTGGATTCTACCAGCTTTTCTCCAGAGCCAAGGAATAGAAATTATAATTTTTTTTGTTCTGCTGGTCTATGTTGACTGAATAAAGATAATTATTAAAAAATCCCTGAATTAGGTCTTGGATTCTACCAGCTTTTCTCCAGAGCCAGGGAATAGAAATTATAATTTTTTTGTTCTGCCAGTCTATGTTGACTGAATAAAGCTTGATAGATAATTTTTATTCTCTTTTATAGAAGAAAAATAATGAGGACTTTTCTTTCCCCTGGACACCAGGCCAGGAAATCAACTCCACAGGAAGATTAAAACTATTTTTTATTGAGATTAGCTATAAGGACAGAATCTTGCAAATCTGATTGTGCGACACAGCTTCCTCCTCCTTATACGCCAGTGAATTAGGGGAGGGTGTCTTGTCTGAGCTGCTTCTGAATATTATCTCATTGTTCTGGATTTAAAAATTGTTTTCAGCCCCTTTTGCCTACAAAACAGTTCCATTCATGTCATCTTCCTTACTCTCTACAGCAGTGTTTCTCAACCTTGGTCGCTGGACGATGTGTGGACTTCAACTCCCAGAATTCCACTGGAGTTCCGCTGGCTGGGGAATTCTGGGAGTTGAAGTCCACACATCGTCCAGCGGCTATGGTTGAGAAACACTGCTCTACAGGAAAGGAAGAGGTACCCAGAGGCTTAAATACGATAACTACCTCCCAGAAATGTGATTGTTTAAAATCCACCTGAAAGTCCGCATTTCATCCCAAGCAGATATCCAACGAAAGCCTAATCTGAAAGTATTTCTCTGTTTCTAGGTAGTCCTTGAATTACGACCAAAACTGAGCCCAAAATTTCCTTTGCTACGTGAAACCTTTGTGAAGTGAGTTTGGCCTCGTTTGACGACCTTCCTTGCCACAGCTGTTAAGGGAATCACTGCAGTTGTTAACTCACTTTTCTGTGCTGCTGTAACTTCCAGTAGTAATAGCAGTAGCCCTTAGATTTATATACCGCTTCACGGTGCTTTCCAGCCCTCTCCAAGCGGTTTACAGAGTCAGCCTGTTGCCCCCAACTATCTGGGTCCTCATTTTACCAACCCTGGAAGGATGGAAGGCTGAGTCAACCTTGAGCCGGTGAAACTCAAACTCCTGGCAGTCGGCAGAGTCAGCCTGAAATACTGCATTTTAACCACTGTGCCACCAGGACCCACCCACCCACCCTTCCTTCCACCCTCCCTCCTTCTTTCCTTCCTTCCTCCTTCCCTCCCTCCTATCTTTTCCTTCCTTCCTTCCTTCCTCCTTCCTTCCTTTTTTTCCCTTCCTTCCTTCCCTCCCTCCTTCCCTCCCTCCTTCCTTTTCCTTCCTTCCCTCCCTCCTTCCTTTTTCTTCCTTCCTTTTCCTTCCTTCCTTCTTTTTCCTTCCTTCCTTCCTTCCTTCCCTCCCTCCTTTTCCTTCCTTCCTTCCTTTTCCTTCCTTCCTTCCTTCCTTCCTTCCTTCCTTCCTTCCTTCCTTCCTTCCTTCCCACTTAGCAAAACCTGCACAAAGTTCAGAAGCAAGAGAGGCTGACAAGAAACAAATGTAGCAACGTTGTTTTCCTACAAAGAGCCCAAGAGCCATTGCTGCTCTTTTAAGCCTTCTGGGAGGGGCCAATCATCTCCTGGCCTTACTCCCAAGTCGTCCTTTTTGCTTTAGCTGCTCTTGCCTTCTGGCAGCTCTTCGCATGCGCACACTAGGAACAGGCTCCTCCTGTTCCTCTGTCTCTCTGCTATCCGCCTCTGGAGGCTCCGGAATCCGTGCATCGCTCCCAGATGGCCCTGGCCCCATCTCGGCCTCCGACGCAGAGCCCTCATCCGGGCCTTCCCCAGCCTCCAGGACTGGCCCATGGTCCTCCCCAGCCTCCTCACTGTCTGACTCCGCTGCCAGCTCCACAGGCTGCTGGCGGACCACAACAGTATGGAAGGCTGAGTCAATCTTGAGCCCTGTGAGATTCGAACTGCCAAATTGCAGGCAGCCGGCAGTCAGCAGAAGCAGCCTGCAGTACTGCACTCTGACCACTGCGTGACTCACTAAATGAATGTTTGTAAGTCAAGGATTGGCTGTCCTGCCATTGTTCCAAAAATTGGAAGTTTGATCATCAGGCCGCAGAAATCCTGGTGATGCCAGAATGAGAATACGTGCTGCCTTTATGTGTTTCTGATTTGACACATGACACAGGTTGTGGCGATGTCCTCCCACACACATGTCCTCCTGTCCTCCCTGCCCTCTGCTCCGTGGCTGTCCACCTTTTCCAAACCAAGAACCATTCAATTCTTCCAACGCTTTCCCAAAGGAAGCCAGAAGAACCACTTCCAAGCACCTCCTGTTAGGAGAGCTGAGTCATTCCCAAGTCTGGGAAAAGATCTCCAGCCTTTAAGGAGCATTAAGTGCTTTAATTAAGCTCTGGATTACCTCTTAGTTGCCAGCTCATAGCTCCATTTATGGTCATCAAAGCATCACGGTATTATTGCAAAGGACAGCTCATGTCTATAGATGTAGGGGCAATTTAAACAACATTGTTTATTTGAAAACGCCTTTTCTTTTTACAGGCATAGGTTAACCAGGTGATAAAGCAAGGATCTATCTATCTATCTATCTATCTATCTATCTATCTATCTATCTATCTATCTTTTTATCTATCATCTATCTATCTTTCTGTCTTTCTATATCTATCATCTATCATCTATTTATCTATCTCTATCTATCTATCTATCATCTATTTATCTATCATCTATCTATCTTTCTGTCTTTTTATCTCTATCATCTATCTATCTATCTATCTATCTATCTATCTATCTATCTATCTATCTATCGTCTATCTATCCATCTCTATCTATCATCTATCTATCTATCTAATCTAATTTATCATCACTGTCAATCACCCATCCATCCTTCCCTCCTTCCATCCATCCATCACATCTATCCATCCATTATCTATCTACTCTTTCATTCGTCTGCCTGTCTGTCTCCACCATTCATCCATTCATCCATTATCTATCTACCGGTATTCTCTCATCTGTCGTCAATTGTTTCATATTTGTCCATCCATCCATCCATCCATCCAATTAAATAAGAGCCAGCGGTGTGCAGCAGCAGGCAAAAAAGCCAATGCAATCCTAAACTGCATTAACAGAGGGATACAATCAAGATCAAGGGAGGTACTTATACCACTCTATAAAGCCTTAATAAGACCACACCTAGAGTACTGCATCCAGTTTTGGTCACCACACTATAAAAAAAGAGGCTGAGACTCTAGAAAAAGTGCAGAGAAGAGCAACAGAGATGATGAGGGGACTGGAGGCTAAAACATACGATGAACGGTTGCAGGAACTGGGCCTGGCTAGTCTAGTGAAGAGAAGGACCAGGGGAGACATGATGGCAGCCTTCCAATATTTGAGGGGCTGCCACAGAGAGGAGGGAGGTCAAGCTATTTTCCAGAGCACCTGAAGGCCAGACAAGGAATAATGGATGGAAACTGAACAAGGAGAGATTCAACCTAGAAATAAGGAGAATTTTTCTGACAGTGAGAACAATTAACCCATGGAACAGAAGTTGCCTTCGGAAGTCGTGGGAGCTTCATCCCTGGAGGCTTTCAAGAAGAGATTGGACTGTCCTCTGTCAGAAATGGTGTAGGGTCTCCTGCTTGGGCAGAGGGTTTGACTAGATGACCTTCAAGGTCCCTTCCAACTCTGTTAATCTGTCTCAGTCCTTTCATATATGTCCGTCCATCCATCTATATCTAATTTTTTTCTTCTAGGAGCTTCTTGTGCGACCTGAAGAAAATGTCCCTTAAATGTAACAAGGGTTTTTAGGGAAAAATTATTTCACTTCAGTGCAAAATTCCACTCTATTGCCAGGAAGAATGCAAAGAATAGTACAGTACATCTGAACATGTACAAAGTACTTTAAAAAAAAAAAAAAGGCTACAAAATGGCCATGCTCTTAAAGTGAGGTCTTTTTTTTTTAATGCATAAATCTACAGAGAATCCAGCTATAAAATAGGCCAGCGGGGGCACTTGGCAGGTTAATTTGTCTTGATTTAGCAAAATTGCAAAAGATTGCCAACCAGATATTTATTTATTCACGTGGAACATTGTCCAAACAGATTTTTAGCATTGCTGGACTGGCCAGAAAGCAGGAGAAAGGTTGTGTTTGCCCAACTTGCTTAAACCATATTGTGAATTACTCCATTTTTTGAACATGTTAAACTAAGCCAAGGAAACCAGATCCGGGTTGCAAAACCACTGTGTGGGAGTAAAAAACAGATCGCCTAACTCAGTAGCTCTCAAACTTGGCAACTTTAAGCTGGGTGGACTTCAACTCCCAGAATTCCCCAGCCAGCAGCCAGCAAGCAAGCTAGCTGGGGAATTCTGGGAGTTGAAGTCCACCCATCTTAAAGTTGTCAAGTTTGAGAAACTCGGGTTTAGCATACAGTCCTCAACTTACAAAAGTTCATTTAGTGACCGTACGAAGTTACAAGGGCACCGAATAAAGTGACCATTTTTCAGACTTACGACCGTTGCCGCCTCCCCGTGGTCAACATGATTTACCTTCGGATGCTTGACAACTTGACTCACACTTATGACGGTTGCACTGTCCTGGGTTCATCACACGATCCCCTTTTGCGACCTTCTGACAAGCAAAGTCCACGGATTCCCTTAACAACCGGGTCACTAACTGAACCACTTCGCTGATTCACTTAACCACCGTGGCCAGGAGAGGTCGTAAAACGGGGCAAAACTCCCTTCGCACATTTCTCACTTAATGGCATAAGTTTTGGGGCTCAGTCGTGGCCGTAAGTGCGAGGACTACCTGCTATTAAGCCAAACCAAGCCATCCATCCATCTCTAGGCATTTTTGCAATTCGCTCCAAACTCGAAAAGCGCGCGGCGGCCCCTTTAAGACGCCCCCCCCACTCTCTGCTCACTCCTCTCGCCTCCCCTCCCTTCCCCCAAGAGGTGAAAAAAAAACACCGCTCTATACTTCCGGCTCCAGGGCGAACATCTTACTTTAGAGGGCGTGCGTGGCCGAGACCCACCCAAGAGAGGCGAGCGGCAACCGGAAGTGAAGGCCGGGCAGAGCGCGCCTCTATTTCCTTCCCTCCCTTCCTTTCCTTCCGTCCCCTTCCGCCCACTCTATGGTTCCTCCTCCTCCTCCCCGGTTCGCGGCGGCTGACAAGATGGCGGCGTCGGGCCTAGGCTTCGGCCCAGGATCGTCGTCGGGGCTCCTCGGGAGCCGGGTCCTGGCCTACACCCTCCACCGCTGGAGCAGCTTCTCCTCCACCTACCTGCCAGAGTGAGTAGGCCGAGGCGGGGAGGGGGGGTGGGTGGGTGGAAAGCCCTCAAGGCCAGCCCCCTCCCCCACTCCGCTGGGGGGGGGGAGAGGTCTGGGACCACCGCCCCATCTTCCCCGGCTCAAGGAGGGCGCGGAGGATGGGCTGGCGGGTCCACAACCCTGGTGGTGGTGAGGGTTTGTTTCTCTTCTGAGGGGGAGGGGGGGAGGGGCAGCATCCGGGGACTTTCTCCTTTCCCTCCCCCCCCTTTTCCTGCTCTCCCAGGAGGGGAGGGGGGGTCCTGACTCATTAAACCTTCCCCTCCCCCCACAAATAGCCGTTGCAAAGGCGAATGAAGGCTGGAGGGGGGAGGGGGAAGGGGAAGGGGAGGGGCTTCTCTGTTTGTGGGGTTTCTGCCCCAGCCCCCCCCCCACACACCTGGGGTCTCTTAGGTAAGGAGGCCGCCTCTGGATTGCTATGGGTGGGTGGGAGGGTGGGGGGAGGTTGAGTTACTGAAGGAAGGAAGGTGGCCTGGAGAGGAGGATGGAGAAGGTCCATCCAACTCTAGGGAGTCTTCCATGGGATGCTCAGGGGATGGTCCGAGCGGCCTTGAGTCTTAGGGATCGAGTGGATCTTGTGGGCGAGGATCTGTCTCCCACCTTGTGGCGGGCTGGAATCGGGGTCCTCCTCCTCCTCCTCCTTGTTGATCTTCTTCATCCTCCTCCTCCTCGTTGTTGTTGTTCTTCCTCTTCTTCCTCCTCTTCTTTCTCTTCTTCCACTTCTTCCTCTTCTGCTTCTTCCTCTTCTACTTCTTCCTCCTCTTCTTCCTCTTCTTCTTCCTCCTCTTCTTCCTCCACTTTTTCCTCTTCTTTTTCCTCTTCTTTTTCTCCTCTTCCTCCTCCACTTTTTCCTCTTCTTTTTCCTCTTCTTCTCCTCTTCTTCCTTCACTTTTTCCTCTTCTTTTTCCTCTTCTTCTCCTCCTCCTCTTCCTCCACTTCTTCCTCTTCTTCCTCTTCTTCTTTCTCTTCTTTCTCCTCCTCCTCTTCCTCTTCTTCCTCCTCTTCTTCCTCCACTTTTCCTCTTCTTTTTCCTCTTCTTTTTCTCCTCTTCTTCCTCCACTTTTTCCTGTTCTTTTTCCTCTTCTCCTCCTCCTCTTCTTCCTCCACTTTTTCCTCTTCTTTTTCCTCTTCTCCTCCTCCTCTTCCTCCACTTTTTCCTCTTCTTTTTCCTCTTCTTTTTCTCCTCTTCTTCCTCCACTTTTTCCTCTTCCTCCACTTCTTCCTCTTCTTCCTCTTCTTCTTCCTCTTCTTTCTCCTCCTCCTCTTCCTTCTCTTCTTCCTCTTCTACTTCTTCCTCTTCCTCCTCTTCTGCCTCCACTTCTTCCTCTTCTACTTCTGCTTCTACTTCTACTTCTTCCTCCTCCTCCTCTTCTTTCTCTTCTTCCTCTTCTTCCTTTTCTGCTTCTTCCTCTTCCACTTCTTCCTCCTCTTCTTCTTCCTCCACTTCTTCCTCTTCTTTTTCCTCTTCTTCTCCACCTCTTCTTCCTCCACTTCTTCCTCTTCTTTTTCCTCCTTCCTCTTCTTTCTCTTCTTTCTCCTCCTCCTCTTCCTCCACTTCTTCCTCTTCTACTTCTGCTTCTACTTCTACTTCTTCCTCTTCTTCCTCTTCTTTCTCTTCCTCCTCTTCATCTTCCTCTTCTTCCTCTTCTACTTCTTCTTCCTCCTCTTCTTCCTCCACTTCTTCCTCTTCTATTTCTACTTCTACTTCTACTTCTTCCTCTTCTACTTCCTCTTCTTCTTTGTCTTCCTCCTCCTTTTCCTCCTCCTCCTCCTTTCTCTTCTTCCACTTCTTCCCCTTCTGCTTCTTCCTCTTCTACTTCTTCCTCCTCTTCCTCCACTTTTTCCTCTTCTTTTTCTCCTCTTCTTCCTCTACTTCTTCCTCTTCTTCCTCCACTTCTTCCTCTTCTTTTTCCTCTTCTTCTCCTCCTCTTCTTCCTCCACTTTTTCCTCTTCTTTTTCTCCTCTTCTTCTTCTACTTTTTCCTCTTCTTTTTCTCCTCTTCTTCCTCTATCTCTTCCTCTATCCTTCTCATCCTCCTCCTCCCTTTCCCAGCAATTAGAGCCTTTGAGCAGAGCTAGGCGTTGGTTACATGTGGCATCCCATTAGTGCTGATTCCAAGAGGCCACTTAGATGATCTGTCTCCAACCTGGTTCTTCAGGTCTTTCTTTTTTTTTAATTATTTTTTTTACAGAATACAGTTGGAAGGGACCTTGGAGGTCTTCTAGTCCAACCTGTCTATCCCCGTTCTCCACTGTCTCCCAGAGTTCCCCCAAATTCCTGTTGGTTGTACCTAGCCATCTCATCCTCTCTCTTCTCCTTCTTTCTCTGTCCTCCGTCTTTCCCAACATCAGAATCGGAATAGAGCTGGAAGGGACCTTGGAGGTCTTCTAGTCCAACCCCATGCCCAAGCAGGCGACCCTATACCATTTCAGACAAGTGACTGTCCAGTCTCTTCTTAAAAACCTCCTGTGATGATCCACCCACAACTTCTAGAGGCAAGCTGTTCCACTGGTTAATTGTCCTCAATGTTATGAAGTTTCTCCTTAATTCCAGGTTGCTTCTCTCCTTGATTAGTTTCCGTCCATAGTTTCTTGTCCTGCCTTCTGGTGCTTTGGAGAATAAGTTGACCTTCCTCTTCTTTGTGGCAGCCCCTCAAATACTGGAATATTGCAATCATCTCTCCCCTCCCTCCCCACCCCCAGTCCTTCTTTTCTCTAGACTGGCCAAACCCAAATCCTGCAACCATTCTTCATATGTTTTTGACTCCAGGCCTTTAATCATCTTAGCTGCTCTTCTTTGCACTTTCCCCCCCACCCAAAGTCTCAACATCTTTTGTCTCCTGCAGTCTGGCTGTTGTTTTCAAAAGCAACCAACTAACTTTTATAAGGGTACCAGAGTTTTGGGGGCGCTGCATGTTTTCCCCAACCGTAGGTCTTTCTTTGTGCAAGCAGAGTCTACTTTCTTATGAGCTTTTCCCGCATAAAGATCTCTTTAAGTTCAGACGAGAGGAAGCGGCACAATGGGGTGATGTAAACTCAGGACAACAAGGTACATACTGAGAACTGAGAGTATGAAAAATTAGACTTAGAATAACTTGATTGTCACTTTGAATGTACACTAATCGGCCTGCAGTAAAATGAAATTTTAATCAAAATGGAAATTGCAAGGAGGCACAGATATTTTGAAGATGTCTGCCTGGAATAGGAGGAAAACAGGACCTTGCAAAGAACTTTGGGGTGTGTGTGTGTGGAAAGTGTTGCTATTGCCAAATAAAAGTAGTCCTTGACTTACGACCACCACGGGGGACCAGAATTTCCGTTGCTATGCAAGGAGGTTGTTAAATGAGTCGTGCTCGATTTGATAGCTTTTTGCCACAGTTAAGTGACTTGTCGTTAAATGAATCATGCAGTCATTAAGTGAATCCAGTTTCTCCCATCGACTTTGCATGTTGGAAGCTCACAGAGAAGGCCTCAAATGCCAGTCACGTGACGCCGGGTGCCGCAAATACAGGTAGTCCTCGACGTACAACAGTTCATTTAGCGGCCAAAGTTACAACAGCACTGGAAAAAAAAAAGGAATTGTGGCCATTTTTCACACTTAACGACCGTTGTAGCATCCCGATGGTCACGTCATTTACATTCGGATGCTTGGCAACCGACTCACATTTATGACGGTTTTGCAGTGTCCTGGAATCACGTGATCCTCTTCTGCACGACCTTCTGGAAAGGAAAGTCAACGGGGAAGCCCGATTCGCTTTAACGACCATGTTGTTCATTCAAGGACGGCATTGATTCGCTTAACCAACGTGGCGAGGAAAGTCGTAAAACGGAGCAAAAGTCACTTAACAAGTGTCTCGCTTAACAATGTAGACATTGGGCTCAATTGTGGTCGTAGGTTGAGGACTGCCCGAACCTCGTAAATCCATTCTGGTTGCTAAAGGTGCAATTTTTGATCACATGACTATGGGGATGCTGCAAAGGGTGGTCGTAAGTCACTATTTTCAGTGCTGTCGTATCTTTGAATGGTCGGTAAGCGAATCGATGTAAGTCGAGGACGACCTGTAAATTAATGGGGCATGTAAGAAACAGTTGGAGTATAAGAAAGCTATGAATACCAAGTGTTGCTTAATTATTCCATTTATATCCATCTCTTCCTTGTGTATGAACTTTTTACAGATTAAGTGTTGGAAGGGACCTGGTAGGTCATCTAGTCCAACCCCCCCAAGCAGGAGACCCTACACCATTTCTGACAAATGGCAGTCCAGTCTCTTCTTGAAAGCCTCCAGTGATACCTTTGCCTTATCTGCATTCATGAACGACATTCAGTTTAAACTCTTGCAAACCTAATTTTTATTTATTATTATTATTAACAATCTTTATTCTTTTTGTTCGTAAAGAAGTTGCTTTATACTTTGCCGGTACTCAGTAATGTTTGTTTCTGCTTTTCCATTTTCCTGCAAGTTACTGTGAGGGAAACCTCAGGCCTCTAACCGCTGTGTCTTCAGTAGAAGATAAGATAAGCAAAGGGAGTCCTTTCACGATTAGAGGCTTCATCTTTCCGTAGATAATTCCTTCTGCAAATGGTTTCCTAGAAGATTTCACACCATTTCACGCTCCAGTTTTATTTTATTGCTTATTTATATCCAAATCTTTATTATTTTTGCAAAGAACTCCAGGCAGCCAATATATCAAACACAACTTTCTCCTCTTATTTTTCCACATAACAACAGCCCTGCCGTGAGGTGGCTTGGACTGAGAGAGAGGGACTGGCCCAATGTCACCCAGTGAGATTGCCTAAAGTGGGACTAGAACTCACCGTCTCCTCGTGATTGGCCTGAAGTCACCCAGCCGGTTTTCATGTCTAAGGTGGGACTAGAACTCACAGTCTCCTGTGATTGGCCCAAAGTCACCCAGCTGGCTTTCATGCCCAAGGCAGGACTAGAACTCACAGTCTACTGGTCCTTGGCTCTTAAGTAGCTGATAAGCTGGTGGTAAATCAGCACTCCTATTGACCGGCAAGAGGCCCATTTCCCAGGCTGCAATCATTTTCCCTGGCTGTTTTTGTCCCTTCTCGGCCAACAATCTTAGTAGCTGCAAAATTGAATGTTTGTGTCCTCGTTTACCACAAAAGTGAGGCTACCCATGAGTTCGGGTCTCCTCATCTGACCACTCACTTGGGTTCTTGTAATCTGGGTTGTAAAATTATAAAACTTTAAAAATTTTAAAGGTGATAAGTAGGGAAGTTCTTAAGCTTTTAGAAGACCAAGGATCCACAGCAATGTTGAAGGCGGGCTGTTCATATTTAACTGGAGAGATTTAGAACAGCTTATGTCAAGAGTCCTCAAACTTGGCAGCTTTAAGACTTGTGGACTTCAACTCCCAGAATTCTCCAGCCAGCATAGCTGGAGAATTCTGGGAGTTGAAGTCCACAAGTCTTAAAGCTGCCAAGTTTTAAGACTTCTGGCTTATGTGGTGCACAGCCCAGAAGTCGGAAACTTTACCTTCCAAAAGAGAATTGAATTACTATCAGGAAACCCAAGTCTTTGACTGTACTACCTGTTTGAGCGTTTGGGAAAGTGAGTCATTTAAGAGCTGGGCTTGGTTCACATAAATTACTATGACGGGGAGGTTCATTTTAAGTGGTAAACAAGTGAATCACATTATGGCAATAGTAAATGTGTGCAAGTCATGAGGTTATTTGAGCGCATGAGATGAAGGATCTAAATTATTGTAGTTTTCCGCAGAAATATATCTGAATCTATTCCCAGTCTCGGTTAATAGGAAAGGACTTTGAGCAAGTCCTTTCCTATTGTAAGCCCTCGACTTACGACAGTTCATTTAGTGACCGTTCAAAGTTACAACGGCACTGAAAAATGACCGCTTTTCACACTTATGACGGTTGCAGCATCCTCATGGTCACGTCATCAAAATCCAGACGCTTGGCAACTGTCTCATTTTTATGACGGTTGCAGCGTCCCGGGGTTACCAAGTCCACGGGGTGGGTGTGGGGAAGCCAAATTCACTTAACAACCATGTTACTAATTTAAGAACGGTGGTTGTTCACTTGTTCTGTGGCAAGAAAAGTCGCAAAACAGGGCAAAACTCACTTAACAAATGTCTCACTTAGAGACAGAAATGTCGGGCTCCATTGTGGTCATACGTCGAGGGCTTCCTGTACTTCTGAATCTATTCTCAGCCTCGGTTAATAGGAAAGGACTTCAAGCAAGTAATGCAATGGGGGAAAAAATTGGACGTTCTAATGAATACAGTAGCGGCCAAAATTGTGTAAACCTTTTGGGAAAAGTGTATTTTTGAGGTTTGATGGCTAATAACACCACTTTTTTGGGGGAGTTTCAAGATAATCCTATTCCACCGCTGGAATGGCCTGAGAATAGCCCAGACCTTCACCCAATGGAAAATCTATGGAGCTGACTAAAGAAACTTGTTAATCAGAAGCGACCCAGCAATAAAACCCAGTTAATAGAAGCCATCCTTCAATCTTGGTTTCACATTAGAACAGCTGCAGAACTCAAAGACTTGGTTCACTCCATGGGAAGACGATGTAAGGCCGTAATTCATGCTAAAGGTTACCCAACTAAGGATTAACTGACATGGGGATCATTTTTGTATATCTCGTTTTTTCTACGTGTTTCCCTTTTCTTCTTTATACTGTAACTAAATAGCAAATCCTTCCTAAAAGTTATTGCATTACATTCTTGATTAAACTCTTTCAATTGATACATAATTTTATGATACAACTCAAAAAAAAAAAAAAAGCGGTGTTATTAGCTAGTTTTAGAAAATACACGTTTCCCAAAAGGTTTCCACAATTTTGGCCACTACTGTACAGTGATATTTTTTAATTTGGGATTAGAAGTGACGAGCCTCATTCAGCTTTGAGCACGAGTGCCCGTCTAGATGCGTGGAAGAGAAGAAAGGAAGAACAAATCTTAGCAGGACGAGATTCCCGTGACATTCATTTTCCCTTTCAGCCATGGACTCTGAAATGAACTTGGACTTGAACACAAAGCTGTTGCAACTGTTTGCTCGCTTCGTGTTTACCTTTGGGAAAATGGGGAATGGATATGTGAGATTCAGTCTGGGGTTCAAAGGACGTGTTGAACTTTATCCTACTTTTTTTATATAACGTATCTGGTTTTCTTTTTCTCTCCTAATTACTTGCATAGGGATTATTCTTTATACTATTTATGTTGTTTGCATTTTTTGTCATGGATTGTTCCAGTGAGGCTGAAACCAATTTCGTTGTATACATCAGCGGTCACCAACTGGTGGTCCATGAAAAAATTTTGGCGGTCCGCAAAAAAATTATTTGCATTTTTTATATTGCACTAAATCAGGGGTCCTCAAACTACGGCCCCTGGGACAGATATGTCTAATGAACGCTTGTGTTGCTGCAGAGAGTCTCCCCCTTCGGGGTCTTTATGTGCGGGTCGGAGGGGGGCAGAAATTCCGACTTGGGGTCTGCTTCAGCCTCCTGCTGTGGGGCTTTGGGTGAAGGCCAGAAGGAAACGCCGTTGGTGGAGAAGAGACAGAGGTCCTTGTTCCAGTGGGACTGCATCATGGCCTGGAACTGGCTGACCATCTCAACCTGCTGAGCCTCCAGGCGTCGGTACCTGGCCTTCTACTCCCACAGGTCTTCCCTTTGCTTGGAAAGTCTATGCTCCTAGTCCTCAGTGAGGTGCTTCTGCTGAGCCTCCTTCTCGGTCAGATCCAAATTGGACTGAGCTGTTTTGCCAACTCTTTCTCGTGTTGGCTGCTCAACTCCAACAACTGCTTTCTCTTGGGGCCCTAAGGAGCCGGAGCGGGCAGGCATGGAGTGGCTGGGAGGGGAGGGGTGAGTAGAGGCTGGCGAGGTGTTCCTCAATGTGAGTGACATCGAGTTGGCCATGCCCACCCAGTCACATGGCCAACAACCGCCTTACAACCGTAATCGAGCCCAGGATTACGGTCGTAAATTGCTTGTTCAGCAAGCCATCACATGACTGTGCTTCGTTGTACAACTTGTTTTGAAGTGGTGGTTAAGGGAAGGCTGCCTTGTTAAGCAAATCCATTTTATTCAGTGGGCATTTTTGCTGGAAACGGAAAGTAAACTCAAGAACCAAAGGCCAAAACCACCTAAAATTGTGGCCGTGTGATTGTGAGACACATTGCAAACAGCCGTAAAAGTGAGTTCGTTGCCAGTCATCCAGAATGTGACCATGTGTGACCATAGGGGTGTTTGGCCTTTTCATTTCATGATATAGGTAGTAGTCCTTGTGTAATGACCAGTTGCTTAATGGCTGTTATGGCAAACCCCTCAAAAGACACTTATGATCTGACTTCAAGGTCGTAAGTGTCTTTTGAGGGGTTTGCCATAACTTTGAACAGCCTCTAAGCAACTGGTCATTACACAAGGACTATTACCCATATTATGAAATGAAAAAAAAAGGCAGATGTATAATCAATAAAGGAGAATATTTGTAGCTCAGGGGTCCTTGGTGCTTTCTGAGCTGGGTTGTTTTCTTGCAGACGTTTCATGACCTGACTAGATAACATCATCAGTGCTAGGAAGGAGTGGAGTTTATGGAGAGGAGGAGGAGGAGGAGGAAGAGAAGGAGGAGGAGAACTGTGGGGGTCCTTGGTGCTCTCTGAGCTTAGTGGTTTTCTTGCAGACGTTTCATGACCCAACTAGGTAACATCATCAGTGCTAGAAGGGGGTGGGTTTTTTAGCACTGATGACGTTACCTAGTTGGGTCATGAAACGTCTGCAAGAAAACCAACAAGCTCAGAGAGCACCAAAGCCCCTTCAGATGTGTAACCAAATCTATAATTGGGGTCTTTTAAGTCGGGGGGGATAAAAATGATGTTGAGACTCTAGAACAGGGGCCCCCAAACTTGGCAGCTTTAAGACTTGTGGACTTCAACTCCCAGAATTCAGCATAGCTGGCTGGAGAATTCTGGGAGTTGAAGTCCACAAGTCTTAAAGCTGCCAAGTTTGAAGACCTCTGCTCTAGAAAGAGTGCAGAGAAGAGCAACCAAGACTAAAACATATGAAGAACGGTTGCAGGAACTGGGTATGTCTAGTTTAATAAAGAGAAGGACTAGGGGAGACATGATAGCAGTCTTCCAATATTTCAGGGGCTGCCCCAAAGAAGAGGGAGTCCAGCTATTCTCCAAAGCACCTGAGGGCAGGACAAGAAGCAATGGGTGGAAACTCATCAAGGAGAGAAGCAACTTAGAAATAAGGAGAAATTCCCTGACAGTTGGAACAATTAATCAGTGGAACAACTTGCCACCAGAAGTTGTAAATGCTCCAACACTGGAAGCTTTTGGGAAGAGATTGGATGGCCATTTGTCTGAAGCGGTGTAGGGTTTCCTGCCTAAGCAGGGGGTTGGACTAGATGACCTACAAAGCCCCCTTCCAATTCTGTTAAACTGTTAATTCTCTAGTTGGGGATTTGAGTGGCATTCTTGTCTAACCAAGTCCATCATTTTTTTGGCTGGAGTTTTGCAACAGCCCTATCAATTCTCTGTATTTGGAGCCGTTTCCCCCCACCCCCAAGCGGCACTTTTTCCAAAAACCCATCAATTTCACTGCCCTTTGCGGTGCCCTTTTTAAACACGTCACCGAAGCATGGAGTAAATCGATAATGCTCTACTAACTCTTATCCATAGAACACCGAGCCAGGCAGGATAACGGTGGAGAGAAAAAAAAAAGCAAAGGTCCCCACTAGCAGAAAGGACAAAAACGAAGAGAAAAGGGAACGTGTAAAAGAGGACATCCCAGCCGTCTTCCGGGATCTCCCTGAGAACTTTGCTATTTAGAAAGGTTCTTTGTACCATTTGAAAGAGGGTAATAGGAGTACCTGTGACCAAATCAATGGGGTGGGGAAAAAAAGCAGAAACTCTCAATGCTTCTCGGCCCGAGCGGTGCAGCTGGCGTAACTGAGATTGTTTTCCTAGAACGTGGAAAGCTTCAGAAGCTGCTGTTTAAATCAACTCCGGGGCTAGAATTGGAAGAACAAGTGAAAGTTGAAACAACCGACAAACTGCACAGGATTTGCATTGGATACTGTCTTTGCTGATGTTTTTGCAAGGACTCAGAAAGTCAGTCTCTCTCTCTCTCTCCCTCCCCCTCCCTTTCTCTCCCTTTCTCTCCTTCCCTTCCTCTCTCCCTCCCTCTCTCTCCCCCTCCTTCTTTCTCTCTCCTTTACTCCCTTCCTCCCTCTCTCCCTCTCTCCTTCCCTTTCTATCTCTCTCCCTCCCTTTCTCTCCTTCCCTCTCCCCCTCCCTCTCTCTCCCCCTCCCTCTCCCTCCCTTTCTCTCTCTCCCTCTCCTCCTTTACTCTCCCTCCCTCCCTCCCTCTCCCTCCCTCCTTCCCTTTCCCTCCCCCTCTCCCTCCCTTTCTATCTCTCTCCCTCTCTTTATTTTATTTATTTTTATTTATTTTATTGAATTTGTACTCCCGAAGGACTCAGGGCGGTGAACAGCCATAGAATAAAGCATATAGGTACAAAATTTAAAATAAACTACAACGAATTCAATAATTTGGCTGAACAAATTTAAAACCCCAATAATTTAAAACCAAATTTAAAATTTCCATTTAAAAAGGGGAAAAGACTTAGGTCGGGCCAGCTTGATGAAATAGGAAAGTCTTGAGCGCACGACGGAAGGTACGCAGATCCGGGATCCTCCGTATCTCCGGGGGGAGCTCGTTCCAGATAGTAGGTGCCCCCACAGAGAAGGCTCTCCCCCTGGGGGCCGCCAGTCGACATTGTTTCTCTCCTTCCCTCTCTCCCTGCCTCCCTTTCTCCCTCCCTTTTTCTCCTTCCCTCTCTCTCCCCCTCCCTCTCTCTCCATCCCTCTCCCTCCTTTTCTCTCCCTCCCTCCCTCTCTCTCCCTCTCTTTCTTTTCTTCCCTTTCTCTTATTCCCTTTCTCTCCCTCTCTCTCCTCCCTCCCTCTCTCTCTCCCTCTCTTTCTCTCCCTCCCTCTCTGTCCCTCTCTCTCCATCTGCTCTGTTTTAAGTACAGGCAGTCAGTCCCTCGACTTGCAACCACAATTCAGCCCAACATTTCTGTTGCTAAGCGAGACAGTTGTTTAGTGAAATTCCGCTCCACTTTTACGACCTTCCTTGCCACAGTTGTTAAGTGAATGACTGCAGCTGTTAAGTTAGTAACAGGGTTGTTAAGTGAACCTGGCTTCCATGTTGACTTCGCTTGTCCGAAGGTCGCAAAAGAGGATCACACGACCTCGATACACTGCAACCGTCATAAATATGAGTCAGTTGCCAAGAAGCTGAATATTGATCACGTGACCTACAAAATGGTTGTAAGGATGAAAAATGGTCCTAAGTCACTTTTTCCAGTAGCGTTGTAACTTTGAACAGTCACTAAATGAATGTTGTAAGTCGAGCTTTACCTGTATTTATAATGTAGGAGAAAGATTGGCAGAAGCTGTGGGTGGAGTTAAACGAGGGATCAGTGTAGAATCCTTACATAGCCACAAACGAACTAAGTCCAAACTCTCTTGAATTTTGTTAACCCTTATCTAACCGATGATTGGTCTAACATTTAGCCACCTTTCAGGCCTAAGCAAGACTAGAACTCACTGTCTCCTAGTGATTGACCCCAAGTCACTTAGTGACCTTTCAGGCCTAAGGAGGACTAGAACTCACCGTCTCCTGGTGTTTGACCCCAATCACTTAGTGACCTTTCAGGCCTAAGGAGGACTAGAACTCACCGTCTCCTGGTGTTTGACCCCAATCACTTAGTGACCTTTCAGGCCTAAGGAGGACTAGAACTCACCGTCTCCTGGTGTTTGACCCCAATCACTTAGTGACCTTTCAGGCCTAAGGAGGACTAGAACTCACCGTCTCCTGGTGTTTGACCCCAATCACTTAGTGACCTTTCAGGCCTAAGGAGGACTAGAATTCACTGTCTTCTAGTGATTGACCCCAAGTCACTTAATCACCTTTCAGGCCTAAGGAGGACTAGAACTCACCATCTCCTGGTGATTGACCCAAAGTCACTTAGTCTCACCTTTCAGGCCTAAGGAAGACTAGAATTCATCATCTCCTGGTGATTGACTCCAAGTCACCTTTCAGGCCTAAGGAGGACTAGAATTCACCATCTCCTGGTGTTTGACCCCAAGTCACTTAGTCATCTTTCAAGCCTAAGGAGGACTAGAACTCACCATCTCCTGGTGATTGGTCTAAAAAGTCACCCAGCCTGCTTTCATTCCTAAAGTGGCACTAGAACTCACAGACACCAGTTTTCTAGGCCAGCTCCTTCACCACTACCCTGAATTGGTTCTTTTTCTTGTCCCTGAAGAAGACGATGCAGGTGGGCCCCAGATTATCCTTTTTATACCAGGGTTGGGAGCTTGTGGTTCCTTCACAGGTTGCTGAGCTACGTTTCTCACGGGTGTTGACTCTCGGCCAGGCTCGCTGGATCTGCGGGGCTGTTTGTGGTTCAGCCACATCTGGAAGGGCAGCGATCCTTTCTAATATTAATGCTGATTTTCACAAAAACCTCATCACTGTAAAATGAAAAGAAACCAGCACCGGGGATGAACGCTTGGTGAAAATAGGACACTCTGAATATGCCGCTATCAGATTCCCTGTTGTCGGAAAGCTTTTGATTTCTTCGGTCTTTTGTGTGGGGAGGATTCTTAACGGGCGGAATTATTCTGATTGATTACGTCTGATCACTGCCATTCAAGGCTTTCAAAGGACGAGATTTGTTCCTTTCTAGAGATTTGTTCCTTTCTATTCGGGGCCATTCAGTTTCTTGTCTCTTTTCCAAGCATTTTTGTTGTAAGAAAAAAAATGCAGTCCTGGTTTTTTTTGGGGGGGGGGTCTCCCCCCCTCCAGCTGTGTTTTCCGAAATAGAGAAAAAGCACATTTTCTTTTGCAGTTTCTAAGCTCCTATTCAAGAGCGGGAATTGCAGTGTTGTTCTTGAATCATTTTTGTATATTTTGTGGGTACGGCGTATTGTACGCCTGATAAAACTTTTTAAAGAAAGATTAAGCTGGAAGATGTAACTTTCCCAAAGCAATCTAAAGGAAAAGGAAGCATTTCTGTATTTTCTTCTTGCAGTTTCAGAAGTTTCTTACCAATTGTAATACTCACGGCAAACCTATGGCACGGGTGCCACAGATGGCACGTGGAGCCATATTGGCGGACATGTGAGCTCAGCTCTGGCCTGCATGTGTGTGGCGGCCAGCTGATTTTCAAGGCTTCTGGGCCCACCAGAAGTCAGGAAACACGCTGTTTCTGGCCTCCGGAGGGCCTCTGGAGGGGTGGGGAAGGCCGTTTTCGCCCTCCCCAGACTCCTAGAAAGGCTCTGGAGTCTGGGGAGAGCGAAAAATGGGCCTATCGGGCCCACCGTGCCATTGAGTGCCATGAGGGGAGCATGGGGGGGGGAGCAGGGCGCATAGAATTATGGATGTGGGCACACGTGCGTGTGACCCCCCCCATACTTTTGGCATGCGATAGCAAAAAGGTTAGCCATCACTGACCCAGGGACTTAATATAAGTGAGCTTCTACTTACAACCTCTCACTTATGGACTGTTCAAAGTTACAACGGACCCGCCAAAAAGGACTCAGGATCCAGTTCCGAAATTCTGACAAGCCTCCTCCCACATTCTTATATGACCACATTTCAGGCACTCAACAACTGGCCTACATTCATGGCCATTTGTAGCATCCCATGGTCCCTTGACCGTGATTTACAACGTTTTGCCGAAAACCAGCGTTTACATCAGGTTTTTGGCCAAAACGAACAATGATTTGCTTAACAACCGCCGATTCACTTAATGACCGGGATGATTTCCCTTAAGAACTGCTACAAAAAGAAAGTCATAAAATTGGCTCGGTCACATGGTGACTTGCTTTATGGCTGTCATGATTTATGACTATAACTGTCTGGCCTTCGGTGCTTTGGAGAATAGTTTGACCCCCTCCCCTCTGTGGCCGCCCCTCAAATATTGGAAGACTGCTCTCCTGTCTCCCCTGGTCCTTCTCTTCACTAGACTAGCCAGGCCCAGTTCCTGCAACTGTTCTTGGGGCTCCAGACTTAAAGAACTGTAACAGTTTTGATAGTGTCTAAAACAGAAGTTCTAAGCCTGGAGTCCGAAAACCTCTTGGGTGTTTGTGAATAGATTTCAGTGGATCCATGAACTTGGATGGGGAAAAAAAATTACAACATAATTTCCCTTACTCTCTAAGTGAAATTTAGCCTGCCTTGGTATTGATTTAACGGATTAAAGAAGCACGTATAGTACTACCGTATTTATTACTCTTTAATATTTTGATAGCTGCGTCTGAGTGTAATTGGTTTCCTTTGGCATCTTGTTCCTTGTTGCCACGAGTGTTAAAAATCTGATCCGGCATGAGTCCGAAATCTCGGAAGATTAAACCTCCGGTCCTGGTGACCGACCCAGCTTGGATCTTGCAACCTTATCCCAGGACACATGCAGTATATCACAGAAGTGGGTACACCTCCTCACATTTTGTAAATATTTAAATACCCTGTTTCCCCGAAAATAAGACATCCCCTGATAATAAACCCAATCGGGCTTTTGAGCACATGCACCAAAATAAGCCTCCCCCTCCCGAAAATAAGCCCTCCTCGAAAGTATTTAAACACAGAGCTGGAAATCAGGTAAGATGGCAAGAGGAGCCCCATCTTGCTCCACGCACCCCAAAATAATAAGACCTCCCTGAAAATAAGGCCAAGCGCTCGTTTTGGGGTTCAGTAAAATATAAGACAAGGTCTTATTTTCGGGGAAACACGGGTATATCTTTTCATGTGACAACACTGAAGAAATGACTACAATGTAGAGTAGTGAGTTTACAGCTGTTGTGGCCCATATGCGGCCTGTGCAGCTAGTAGCTGATTCAGACAGCGAGGAGGCTGGTGTGGTGCTGCGCCAGCAGCCTGTGCAGCTGGCACTTGAGTTGGACAATGAGGAGGCTGGAGAAGATGTGGTGCCAGCGGCGGGGATTCAGCCAGGGCCTTCAGAACCTCCAGAAGCTCCCATAAGTGAAGGGGAAGAAGAGGAGGAGCCTCTTCTCGATGCACGGGCGCGCAGAGCTACCAAAAGGCAGGAATGGCTCCTCAGGAGGAGGTCTCCTTGAGAGTAAGGCTTGGGCTAATTGGCCACTCCCTTAGCCTATTTAAGGAGGAACACCAACTGAAGCAATTTGTAGGGAACAACTTTAGTTCATTCTCCTTCGCGTCTGGATTCTCTGCAAATTGCTTCTGGGCTTTCTGCCAACCCTAGTAAGATTACGATTATTTATTCTTTGGATTCTTGTAGGCTGTTAAGAAAGTTAATTAACAGCCTTTGTTTGAAAAAGACTGATTTAATTTAATAAACTAAGGTTTGTACAGACTTTGCGTGTGCTGCGTTCTTTGGGGTCCGTAGCTGGGGCAGAACAACAGCTTGTATAACAGTGTAAATGTGCTGTCCCCTCAAAATAACACAACACACAGCCATTCATGTCTAAACTGGTGGCAACAAAAGGGAGTACACCCCTAAGTGATAATGTCCAAATGAGGCCCAAGTAGCCATTTCCCCTCCCTGGTGTCGTGTGATGCGTTAGTGTTACAAGGTCTTCAGGTGTGAAGGGGCAACTCTGTGCCCAAGAGGGTTAAGGCAGTGCTGGAAAATAATGGCGGAGACACAAAATATTGACACTTTGGGCCCCATTTGGCACATTTACACTGTTATACAAGCTGTATACTCACTACTTTACATTGTAGCCAAGTGTCATTTCTTCAGCGTTGTCACATGAAAAGATATACTTAAATATTTACAAAATGTGAGAGGGTGTACTCACTTCTGTTGTATACTGTATATTTGTCTTCATTCATTTAAAATCTCCTGTCCAAACATATTTAGCCCACCATGAACTGAATTGATTTGTGCGTGGAAAATCTTTTGTGGGTAAAAACTCAAAGCAAGCCTTCCTTTATCATACAGTCCCTATGCATGTATTTTATTTCACGCCTTTAAATAATATTTTTCTCAGAAGAGGGTTCTGACTTCCTTAGAAAGTAAACCGCGCAAATTTAGTCCCGGCAAACCTCTTTTTAATTCATACGGCTGTAAATTACTTTCATTTACAGTCCACAAGGCTTGATAAACAGTCTTTCTGAGGAAGGTTATTAAGACCCACCTATCTCACGTGGAACGCTGCCAAAGAGCTAATTGCCAGACGCAGGGCAAGGCCAAACTTGGCACAGAGTCACAAACAGAAATTTCAAATCTTGAATCGGCCAGATGAACGAATTGCTTCCTGCCAAAGCTCACGTCCCGTTCGCTTCTCTTTTATGTCTTATGGGAGGTGCCACTCATCTCCAAGCCTTACTCCCAAGTCAACCCTGTTTCCTTAATTGTTCCTATCTCCCGGCAGCTCTGCGCATGCGCACACGGGGAACAGGCTCACGCTGTTCTTCTGCCTTGCTGATGTCAGACTCCGGAGGCAGCAAAGAACTACCAGATGGCCTTGGCCCCCTCTCTGCCTCCGACTCAGAGCCATCGTCCGAGCCTTCCCCAGACTCCAGGACTGGCCCAAGTTCCTCCCCAACCTCCTCACTGCCTGACCTCTGCTGCCAGCTCTGCTGGCCGCTGGCAGGCCACAACAAAGAGGGCCCATAGGTTTTCCCCCTAGACTCGAAGGGATCCGTGGTGCAAAAATACTAGCAAAAGCATTCCTTTGCTAATGATCTCACAATAACTGTAACAAAATCCGCCAGATGACCTGCGGATTGTGGGGTAACATTTGCACTAACATCTAATCCGATCGAAAACATCCAGAAATCGCCTTGTGAAAAGTAACAGTTATCGTAATTGGGGGAAAAAAAACTTTTGCAAATCATCAGCATTTGTTGGAAACGTGTGTACAGTTGTAAGTGTGAAAAATGGTTGTAAGTCACATTTTTGAGTGCAGCTGTAACTTTGGTCACTAAATGAATGGTTGTAAGTTGAGGACTATCTGTTGATCAGGGTTTGAATCCCGACTTGAACCTAAGACTGGATATTTTCTAGCATATTTAATTATTGTCAGACAAATATGAAGAGGCAGTCTGCTTATGTTTTGTTGAAATGGGACTTTTGAAAACCATTACATATTGTTAACTTTTTTAATGTTTACATCTGTCTCTCTCTTTCTCTCTATTTCCAGGAATATTTTAGTAGACAAGCCCAACGATCAATCTTCACGGTGGTCTTCGGAAAGCAACTACCCCCCACAGGTGAGTTTTAATGGCGCCTCGGTGTTGGATCCTAATCACAGCCAACAAAAAGTCATTTTGATTAATCCGAATAAATCTTACAGTACATTGTATGACCCGTCTGTTTAGATAAACTAACAATTGGTACATTAAGCTTGGTATTAAACTTGTAAATGCCATTTAACTGTATTGTAGTGTGGCTTTTGATGCGTATCGTACAACTTCGTTGACAAAGTGGTCCAGGGGCCACCAGCCTTCTTCCATGCCAGAGGCACCATTGCAGGTTTGGGAATGGCGCTAAGGATGTCCAAAAAACGTAATTTAGATAATTGAAAATAGTCAAAATTACTTCGAAAGATCGTCTTGATATCGTGAGAGAATTTGGATAACGGGGATCTGTCTTATCCGTTATTGCCATGCGCTCAAAAGCTCGATCGGGCTTATTATCAGGGGATGTCTTATTTTGGGGGAAACAGGGTAGTAGAAACATTTAAAAAATGGAGGAGAGTAAACACCAGAATAAGAGAGTTGGAAGGGACCTTGGAGGTCCAACTAATCTGTCAGGTGGTATTCTTGATAAACATACCTTGCAGTAATTCATCTTTTTCATGGTCTTCACAGATTTAACTCTTTGTAATATGGTAGAATATTTCCAGGTTTTAATGTCTGATTGAATGGTATAGAGCGATGATGGCGAGCCAATGGCATGTGTGCCAGTGGTGGCACGCAGATCCCTCTCTGCTGCGACGCGCGCCGTTGTCCCAAGTCAGATCTCCGTGGCGTTTCTTTCGTGAGCTTCTGTTTCCCTGCAAACGACGAAACAGAAGCTCACGAAAGAAAAAGATCTTACCTCTTGCTGTGCTGCCGGTGATCGGATGCCCCGCCTCCCGCCGGCCAGCTGCTCTTCGGGTGCCTGCTGCGCATGTGCATATGTCTGTACATGCTCCAGTGCATTTCCACACATGCGCCTGTCCGTGCAGGCGTACGCAGATGTTCGCACACATCCGTGCATGTGTACATATCGACGAGTGCTTGCATTCGTGCGCTCGCACACACCTTTCAGTTTGGGTATGTGCGCGCGCGCAGTTTGGGCGCTCGGTGTCTAAAAGTTTCGCCATCACTAGTCTATATTTTGCTTGATTCTCATCCAAGTCACCCATTGCCCATGATTCTGAAAGGTAAAAGGACTAGCTACAGTAGTAAATTTCTTTCTCCAAGGTGGAATTTATTTATTTATTCAATTTCTATGACTGTCCACTTGCCATGTGATTCAGTCCTGCCTGGACTACTGCAATGCTCTCTACATGGGGCTCCCCTTGGGGTGCACCCGGAGGCTACAGTTAGTCCAGAATGCGGCCGCGTGGGGGATTATGGGAGCGACGGGGCGCTCACATATGACACCTCTCCTGCGCGAGCTGCACTGGCTTCCTGAGGTCTTCCAGGTGCGCTTCAAGATGTTGGTGACCACCTTTAAAGCGCTCCATGGCTTAGGGCCGGGTTATCTGCGAGACCGCCTTCTGCCGCCAATAGCCTCCCACCGACCGGTTCGCTCGCACAGAGAGGGCCTCCTCAGGGTGCCGTCGGCCAGACAGTGTTGGCTGGCGACCCCCAGGGGGAGAGCCTTCTCTGTGGCAGCACCCGCCCTCTGGAATGACCTACCCCCTGAGATACGCACGATATCAGACCTCCGGACTTTTCGTCGGGCCCTGAAAACACACCTATTCCATCTAGCTGGGCTGGCTTGATCCCATCCTCTCAGTTTTAATTGAATTTAGTTTTAATTGGGTTGTTTTTAATATCTTGGGCCGAAATTATTTAATTGTTTTTTAAATTGTTTTTAAATTTTATATGCAATGTTTTATCTTGGCTGTACACCGCCCTGAGTCCCGCAGGAGAAGGGCGGTATAGAAATAAAATTATAATAATAATAATAATTCATCTGGACATGAGGCTTAGAATTCTTTAAATAGATATTTTCCGGCATGTGCTTCTGTCAATCTGTTCAGTTCTGCATGCTTATTCCGGTCTGTACGATTGTCTTGATAGGATATATATCTTTGTCTCTGAGAACACGAAGCCAAAAGTTTGTTTCAGATTTTATTTTATTTATTTATTTTATTTTACATTATTTTACTTCATTTACATAATTTCATTTCATTTCATCTTATTTTATGTTTTATTATTTTATTTTATTTACATTATTTTGCTGTATTTACATTATTTTACTTCATTTCATTTCGTAATTTATTTTATTTACATTATTGTACTTTATTTCATTACATTTTATCTTATTTTATATTTTATTTCATTTCATGTTTTATATTTTATTTTATTCATTTATTTTTTATTAGCGTGCCATTATTATTTTTACAAATAACTCAAGGCTGCAAATATATCGAAGACATCTTTCTCCCCCTAGTTTCCTGACCACAACTCTGTGAGATGGGTTGGGCTGAGAGAGTCACCCAGGGTCGCCCAAAGTCACCCAGCCGGCTTTCATTCCTAAGGAGGAACAAGAACTCACCATCTCCTGGGGATTGACTCAAAGTCACCCAACTGGTTTTCATGCCTAAGGAGAAACTAGAACTCACCATCTCCTGGGAAGTGGCCCAAAGTGATCCAGCTGGCTTTCGTGCCTAAGGAGGAACTGGAACTCACCATCTCCTGGGAAGTGGCCCAAAGCCACCCAGCTGGCTTTCGTGCCTAAGGAGAAACTAGAACTCACCATCTCCTGGGGATTGGCCCAAAGCCACCCAGCTGGCTTTCGTGCCTAAGGAGGAACTGGAACTCACCATCTCCTGGGGATTGGCCCAAAGTCACCCAGCTGGCTTTCGTGCCTAAGGAGGAACTAGAACTCACCATCTCCTGGGAAGTGGCCCAAAGCCACCCAACTGGTTTTCATGCCTAAGGAGGAACTAGAACTCACCATCTTCTAGGGATTGGCCCAAAGTCACCCAGCTGGTTTTCATGCCTAAGGAGGAACTAGAACTCACCATCTCCTGGGGATTGGGCCAAAGTCACCCAGCTGGCTTTCGTGCCTAAGGAGGAACTAGAACTCACCATCTCCTGGGAAGTGGCCCAAAGCCACCCAACTGGTTTTCATGCCTAAGGAGGAACTAGAACTCACCATCTTCTGGGGATTGGCCCAAAGTCACCCAGCTGGTTTTCATGCCTAAGGAGAAACTAGAACTTACCATCTCCTGGGGATTGGCCCAAAATCACTCAACTGGTTTTCATGCCTAAGGAGGAACTAGAAATCACCATCTCCTGGGGATTGGCCCAAAGTCACCCAGCTGGCTTTCGTGCCTAAGGATAAACTAGAACTCACCATCTCCTGGGGATTGGCCCAAAGTCACTCAACTGATTTTCATGCCTAAGGAGGAACTAGAACTCACCATCTCCTGGGGATTGGCCCAAAGTCACTCAGCTGGCTTTCGTGCCTAAGGAGGAACTAGAACTCACCATCTCCTGGGAAGTGACCCAAAGTCACCCAGCCGGCTTTCATTCCTAAGGAGGAACTGGAACTCACCATCTCCTGGGGATTGGCTCAAAGTCATCCAACTGGTTTTCATGCCTAAGGAGGAACTGGAACTCACCATCTGGGGATTGGCCCAAAGTCACCCAGCTGGCTTTCGTGCCTAAGGAGGAACTAGAACTCACCATCTCCTGGGGATTGGGCCAAAGTCACCCAGCTGGCTTTCGTGCCTAAGGAGGAACTAGAACTTACCATCTCCTGGGGATTGGCCCAAAGTCACTCAACTGGTTTTCATGCCTAAGGAGGAACTAGAAATCACCATCTCCTGGGGATTGGCCCAAAGTCACCCAGCTGGCTTTCGTGCCTAAGGATAAACTAGAACTCACCATCTCCTGGGGATTGGCCCAAAGTCACTCAACTGATTTTCATGCCTAAGGAGGAACTAGAACTCACCATCTCCTGGGGATTGGCCCAAAGTCACCCAGCTGGCTTTCGTGCCTAAGGAGGAACTAGAACTCACCATCTCCTGGGAAGTGACCCAAAGTCACCCAGCCGGCTTTCATTCCTAAGGAGGAACTGGAACTCACCATCTCCTGGGGATTGGCTCAAAGTCATCCAACTGGTTTTCATGCCTAAGGAGGAACTGGAACTCACCATCTGGGGATTGGCCCAAAGTCACCCAGCTGGCTTTCGTGCCTAAGGAGAAACTAGAACTCATCATCTCCTGGGGATTGGGCCAAAGTCACCCAACTGGTTTTCATGCCTAACTGTTACCAGAAAGGTGGACAATTGGGTCAAAACTCACTTAGGTGTCTCACTTAGCAATGGAAATTTTGGGCTCGATTGTGGTTGTAAGTCGAGGACTATCGACATACAATAATAAATGAATAATAAAAGATAAATGCAGCAGAGTGGTGTGCTGGTCTAGAAGTGGAGCTCTGGCCTCACAATCAGGCTGTGAGTTTGATCCTAGGTAGAGACAGATATTTCTCTCTCTCGGCACAATGGGAATATATCTGCTGAACAAAACTCCGCACTGGCAATAGGAAGGGCATCTGGCCAGTAAACACTCAGCTCCATTCGGTTGCCCAGACTCCACCCCGCAAGGGATCATGGGGTTGTTAAATGAAGTTGATAACGATAAATGAAGCAATAATAAATGAATAATAGGGGAAATAGTGGCGTTTCTTTAGTTGGAGAGCAGTTTTAAAGTGATGGATTCCTTAGAGGGAAATGTCTATTGCCTTTTTCCTTTCTTTTGCCATCTGGAATCTCACGCTCCAGTGCGCACAAAATTCTAGACTGTTGGCAGAGGTGAAGGATGGAGGGGAAAAAAATGCCTCTGCTAACTTGAAATTTCAGTTAAAAATAACTGGCGAAGTCATCGTGTTCTGCTCTTCCTCCATGCGTTTACCAGATGGCCTTTTAATAATTCCTCTTGGCAGAAAGGATTCCATGCAATAGTTAGAAGTGTGATAATGAGGTATTGACATTGTCTCAAGACAATGTACAGCATTAAGCATTTTTATTTTCTCCTATCGGCCCAGAGCTCGAGAAATGTAGACCACGTAGACATTTTTGAGATGGATTGCAACTCTCAGTCTCCAGAGCGAGGAATTTCATACGTGTGTGGTTTTTTTTAAAAAAATGGGACTGTCAGGGCGTAATTGTCGAGCTACATACTAATACTAAGCATGCGTGGTTGAAGACAGAATATTTTATCTCAACTTGCAACCATTCATTTAGTGACCAAAGTTACAACGGCACTGAACAATGCGATTTACAATTGGTTTTTTTTTCTTTTGACTAGGTTTCTCCATGTCATATAATATACCCGTTGAATACCCGTTCTCCGCTACAAAATTAATGAGTAGTTACGATCTCCCTCAGCCTTGCCCCACAGAAGCCTCCCGTATTCTATCCCCTTCTCTCCCTCAGCCTTACCCCACAGAGGCAGGAAGGAGACAGGAAGAAGCCTGGCTGTGGCTTAGCTCAACTGTTCTGTATTAAAGCTACTTCCTGCTGTGAAAGTAAAACTGAAAGTGAAACTCCTCTCCTCTGCTTGTGTTTTGCATTTGGAACAGATTTCTTTTCAGGTGGAGAGGGGGAGTAGAACTCCTTAGCATCAGAGCGTGTTAATCGTAATATAGGAAATACTAATGCTCTGATGGTCATTTTGAAAAATCCTTTCTTAGTGAGCATCTACAAGCCAAGAGAAACATACATGGCAAATTTCAAGTTTGTAGGCTTTACGGTTCTGGAGATTTCAAGATGATGCGTGAGTGGCTTTCACGTTTATATCATCATCCAGTAGCCTTAGAAGGAACACTTGATTTCAATCTATATTCATTTTAAGAATTTTCTATATTAAAATATGAAACTGGTCTCAAAATTTCATCTTGCAATTTATTTTGAGTCTTTATGCAGCCTTTTATTTTATAGTACTTCAAGTCTTTACTATATTATCATATTTCTGCCCCCACAGTCCTGTCAAGCCAACCCACAGTAATTTGCAACCCAGCATTAAACAATTACATGCTCCGTTAATGAAACACAGCATCAAACCTATGCAATAAATAACAATAAAACCACAAGAAATCAGCGCCTCACAATGCGAAGTAAGTTTTGTTAACGAAGCTGAATGTGGAAGAAAATTTCACCTCACAGATTTTTAATTTGCCATCGGTTTACATTCAAGCATCAGGCCCTGTCAAAGTACAGTACGTTGGGCTTGTTCTTATTTTTATTCCCCCCTCTCCCGCTCTCTCTCCCCCCCTCTTTCTCCCTCTCCCTACCTACGGTATATCTATCTATCTATCTATCTATCTATCTATCTATCTATCTATCTATCTATCTATCTATCTATTTCCTACCTACCTACCTACCTACATCTACCTATCTATCTATCTATCTATCTGTCCATCCATCATCTATCTGTCTGTCTGTCTGTCTGTCTGTCTGTCTGTCTGTCTATCTATCTATCTCCTACCTACCTACCTACCTACCTACCTACCTACCTCTATCTATCTATCTATCTATCTATCTATCTATCTATCTATCCATCCATCATCTGTCTGTCTGTCTGTCTGTCTGTCTGTCTGTCTATCTATCTATCTCCTACCTACCTACCTACCTACCTACCCTACCTACCTACCTACCTCTATCTATCTATCTATCTATCTATCTATCTATCTATCTATCTGTCCATCCATCATCTGTCTGTCTGTCTGTCTGTCTGTCTGTCTGTCTGTCTATCTATCTATCTCCTACCTACCTACCTACCTACCTACCCTACCTACCTACCTACCTCTATCTATCTATCTATCTATCTATCTATCTATCTATCTATCTATCTATCTATCTATCTATCTCCTACCTACCTACCTACATCTATCTATCTATCTATCTATCTATCTATCTATCTATCTATCCATCCATCCATCCACCATCGTCTGTCTGTCTGTCTGTCTGTCTGTCTGTCTGTCTATCTATCTATCTATCTATCTATCTATCTATCTATCTATCTATCTATCTCCTACCTACCTACCTACATCTATCTATCTATCTATCTATCTATCTATCTATCTATCTATCTATCTATCCATCCATCCATCCATCCATCCATCTATCATGTATCTTATCTACCTCCCTCCCTCCCTCCCTCCCTCCCTCCCTCCCTCCCTCCATCCATCCATCCATCCATCCATCCATCTATCTATCTATCTATCTATCTATCTATCTTTCTATCTTTCTATCTTCTACCTACCTACCTACCTATATCATGTGTGTTTCTGTTTGTGAAAGTCTGTATATATAGAGGTCAATCTTCATCCACAATACAGCATACACAAAATTTAAAACACATACATTATAATGTTACAATAATATAAAGATTGGGAAATAAAACATAAACAAGCCATCCAACTAGATGAAAAGAAGTATATATTAAAACTGCATCAGCCTAATGACAATTTTCCCTAAAACGTGATGCGTGTGACATATTTTTGAAAATATATGTATGCTTCACACCTTCATGAGAGGCCAAGGAGGACCTGCTGCCAATTCCACACAGTAATTCTCCACACGGAGAATTATGTTATCCACCTATGCTTTTCTAAAGTGCTCTTTAATGTTTTGGGATTGATATCCGACAAAGGTAAGACCAAGACCCATATATATATAAAGAGTTTTTCTATCGAAGCACCTGGTCTACCCCAATATGGGAGGGAGCATCCTGCTTCCCTTTCACCTTTCAGCTTCAATCCAGGAGCCCTCAAGCAGTCACATTCACGACAAACCATTTTATACCAAATTTATATTTGCTGATAAAGAAATAAAGGGAGACTAGTATAGATCTATTTCAAGCTATTTAGCTCTCCTCAGCTAGCCATACCCTTACCTGGAGTTGAGCTTGGGCTGCCTGCATATTAGGCAGTTGTATTAACCTCTGAGCCACAAGTTCTCTTCCGTTTATCAGCTTGACCCAGGGTAGAGATTAAGTGTTTTTCTATCGAAGCACCTGGTCAACCCCAATATATATATTTACATGCCCATGTTTTCTTCTCTTCTAGTATTTGATCTTGAAACTTGAAAGGCCGTCGGTAGTGCAGAGCATCACATTCGGGAAATACGAAAAGACTCACGTCTGTAATTTAAAAAAGTTTAAAGTCTTTGGTGGAATGAATGAAGAAAACATGACTGATCTTTTATCAAGGTAGGATTGTGGTTTCCACGTCTTTTGGTGCCTATCATAATAACAAGACCAAGAAAGCTGAAAGTCTGGTTTTAATATTTTAAGGGGGGAATAAAAATCTCATTCCTTTGCCCCTTTCGGTATGGTTTATGTTTTCTTTTCTTTTTTTTTTTACAAGTCCTTGGTGGACCCAATACAGATAGTCATTCATTTAGTGACCGTTTGAAGTAACAATGGCACTGAAAAAAAATGGCCAGTTTTTGCACTTACGTTGCAGCATCCCCATAATCATGTGGTCAACATTTAAATGCTTGGCACCTGCCATGTATTTATGACACACAGGTCATATGATCACCTTTTGCTAACCTTCTGACAAGCAAAGTCAACAGGGAAGCCAGATTCCCCTTAACAGCCATGTTGCTAATTTAACAACTGCAGTGGTTCCCTTTGCTGTGGCAAGAAAGATTGTAAAATGAGTCAGACCTCGCTTAACAACCATCTCGTTTAGCTGTGGAAATTTTGAGCTCTATTCTGGTTGTAAGTCGAAGGAATGTACCTTATAAATAGCAGGGACCACAAACCAAGGGTTTTTTTTTTTTTTTGTTGCTTGGCTTTTAGATAATTTGTGAACACCCCAAGATTGATGATGAGATTTTGCGTAAGAGAACTGAAATATTTCTATTACTTTTTTTTTTTTTTTAAATTTGATTTACATGCCGCCCTTCTCCGGAGACTCAGGGCGGCTTACAATGTGCTCAGCAATAGCCTTCATCCTTTTGTATATTTATACAAAGTCAGCTTATTGCCCCCACAACTGGGTCCTCAATTTACCTACCTTAGAAAGGATGGAAGGCTGAGTCAACCTTGAGCCTTGGTGAGATTCGAACCTGCAGTAATTGCAGGCAGCTGGTCTTAATAACCAGCTTAATAACAGGGTGCCTTAGACCACTTTTAGGTTCTGTTGCACGTTTTCAAAGCACCGTAGAATTATTTTAGATAGAGATTAAAAAATGCTTCCAAATTGATCAATCAATTGTCAAATTAAATCTTTAAGTATGCAGATTGATTTTTGATATATTGACTCTCCAAGATGTTCAAACCTGACATGCTAACTTAAAATGTAGGAGAAATGATGTACAGAAAAGAAAATTTGCCTAGTCAGGATTATTGGTGACGGCCTTCTGGCCCTTATTTATTTATTTATTTATTTATTTATTTATTTATTTATTTATTTATTTATTTATTTATTTATTTATTTATTTATTTATTTATTTATTTATTTATTTATTTATTGGTTCGATTTATATGCCGCCCTTCTCCGGAGACTCAGGGCGGCTTACAATGCGTTAAGCAATAGCCTTCATACTTTTGTATATACCTGCTTAGTAGGGCTTTTGCCCCCGCCCCCAAGCGGTGTTCTTTTTTATACAAAGTCAGTTTATTGCCCCCACAAACCGGGTCCTCATTTTACCTACCTGGAAAAGATGGAAGGCTGAGTCAACCTTGAGCCTGGTGAGATTTGAACTTGCAGTAATTGCAGGCAGCTGGTGTCACTTAACAGTGCTTTAGTCTGCTGCGCTACCAAGGCTCTTGGCCTTAATGGCCTTTTGTAGCTGCCAGCTTATCGTATATAAAACCTGTCTACTAATTCACTTCAAATTCTAGGTCACCTTGAATAACCTTTCATGCTTTGTTTTTTTTTCTTCACAGCGGCTTAAAGAATGACTATAACAAAGAAACATTTACTTTGAAGCACAAAATCGATGAGCAGATGTTCCCTTGTCGATTTATTAAAATAGGTAAATCTGTCATTATTTTCTTGCTTTTTTTTTAGTGTTTCCATCTCTAATTCTTGCTCCCCGTTTCTCAACCACCTTGGTGTCAGTAGTGAAATATCAGGCCCACTCATGAAGGTGTAGTTAATCTGATTGATTATTACTTATGCCTACAGTATGTACAGGAATATTCTCAACTAATGTTAGCGCTATTTTGGTGCTAGGTAAGGGCTGATGGAATTCAAGGGCAGCTGGATTTAGCTTGTTATTGGTTACGTACAGTTTCTAGGCTGATCCCTCTTTTAACTCCACCACCCAGATTCTGCCACATCCTTCTCCTCCACTTTGTAGCTTTAAGATGGATTTGTAAAAGCTAGTTGGGGAACGCTGGTGTTGAAGTCTACCCATCTTAAAGTCATGATGATTGGGAAAAAACCACTCTTGCTTGTTATATTGTTGTGCTCCCTGCAGTTTTTAAGACTCGGTCCCTTTCTCTCTTGACAAATTGCTGTGGGGCATTGACTGGGAGCATCTTGCTGATCATTTGCTGAGTCCTAGTGGACAACCATTTAAATAGGAGCCAGCTGTGTGCAATAGCTGCCAAAAAAGCCAACACAGTCCTAGGCTGCATAAACAGAGGGATAGAATCAAGATCATGTGAAATGTTCATACCACTTTATAATGCCTTGGTAAGGCCACACTTGGAATATGGCATCCAGTTTTGGTCGCCACGATGTAAAAAACATGTGGCGACTCTGGAAAGAGTGCAGAAAAGAACAACAAAGGTGATTAAGGGACTGGAGGCTAAAACATGTGAACAACGGTTGCAGAAACTGGGTTATGTCTAGTTTAATGAAAAGAAGGACTAGGGGAGACATGATAGCTGTGTTCCAATATCTCAGGGGCTGCCACAAAGAAGAGGGAGTCAAACTATTCTTCAAAGCACCTGAGGGTTGGACAAGAAGCAATGGGTGGAAACTAATCAAGGAGAGAAGCAACCTGGAATTCAGGAGACATTTCCTGACAGTGAGAACAATTAATCAGTGGAACTCCTTGCCTCCAGAAGTTGTGAATGCTCCAACACTGGGAGTTTTTAAGAAGATGTTGGATAACCATTTGTCTTGAAGTGGTGTAGGGTTTCCTGCCTAAGCAGGGGGTTGGACTAGAAGTCCTCCCAAGGTCCTTTCTAGCTCTTCTCTTCTCTTCTCTTCTCTTCTCTTCTCTTCTCTTCTCTTCTCTTCTCTTCTATTCTATTCTATTCTATTCTATTCTATTTCAATGGAGAGATTTCTTGATTATTCTGATTGTTAGTTGCCTTCAGCATAAAAAGGAGTATTAGTAAAAGTATCCCTTGAGGAACTCGTACCACAGGAAGAGCCAATTAGGTGTAGTGGTTAAGGTGCTATCCTAAAAACCAGGAGATGGTGAGTTTTAGTCCCACTTTAGGCATGAAAACCAGCTGGGTGACTTTGGGCCAACCACCAGGAGACGGTGAGTTCTAGCCCTATCTTAGACATGAAAGCCACCTGGATGACTTTGGGCCATTCACTAGGAAACTCTGAGTTCTAGTTCTGCCTTTACCATCAAAGCCAGCTGGGTGACTTTGGATCAGTCAATCTTTCCCACCTCTTATTGTTTATTGTTTTTGGGAAAAGAGGAAGAGGAAGAAGTATTAGATACGTTCGCTGCCTTGAGTTACTTATAAAGTAATAAGGGTGGGATAAAAATCAAATAAATTAATAATGTAAATTTAAGCCCCTGGGACATTCTTTCTCAGTCTTTATCCTCTAGATGGGATGTAATAAAACTGCCATGTTGGCAGGAATTTCTAATTTACCCAACATGATCCTCGGTTGCATAAGTTCTTTTAACATTTGTATGTAAAAACTTAAAAAATATTTATTCCCCCAGGACTGTTTAGAAAGTGGGGTTGTTTTGTTTTTTTTTAAAAAAATAACTATTTTTACACACAAAGAGTTAGAAAATAAAAAGGAAACACTCTCTAAACAGCCACCGAAAATTGAAAAAAAGGGGAAAATAAATATTTTAACGTCTTTTGAGAAACTGCCTGGATCCTTAAGATCAGCAGAAACCCTGGTGCTTAATATACAGGGAGGAGGCTCTTTGGAGCCGGCTTTTAGGAAAATGCTAAAATCGCATCTCTTCCACCACGAACGGTTTGTTGGTTTTAATTGTGTTGCTTTTATTGTCATCTTCAGCATTTTGTTTGGGGCAGGATGGTGGCATACCTACGTCAGCAGAAACAGGGCATATTCATTTAATTAAATATGACACCTTTTGTTGTTAGTTGCGAAGTCGTGTCTGACCCATTGCAACTTCATGGACAACATTCCTCCAAGCCTTCCTGTCCTCTACCATCCTCTGGAGTCCATTGAAGCTCACACCGACTGCTTCAGTGACTCCATCCGGCCACCTCCTTCTCTGCCGTCCCCTTCTTCTTTTGCCCTCCATCGTTCCCAGCATTAGGCTCTTCTCCAGGGAGTCCTTCCTTCTCATTAGGTGGCCAAAGGATTTGAGTTTCCTCTTCAGGATCTGGCCTTCTAAAGAGCAGTCAGGGTTGATCTCCTCTAGGACTGACCGGTTGGATCGCCTTGCAGTCCAAGGGACTCACAAAAGTCTTCTCCAGCACCAGAGTTCAAAGGCCTCCATTCTTTGGCGCTCAGCCTTCCTTATGGTCCAACTTTCACAGCCATCCATTGCAACTGGGAAAACCTTGACTATACGCTCTTTTGTTGGCAGGGTGATGTCTCTGCTTTTTAGTATGCTGTCTAGATTTGCCATGGCTTTCCTCCCCGGGAGCAAGCGTCTTTTAATTTCTTGGCTGCAGTCCCCATCTGCGGTGATCTTGGAGCCCAGGAAAATAAAATCTGTCACTATCTCCATTTCTTCCCCATCTATTTGCCAGGTGTCTTCATATCTATATGACACTTGAAGAACTATTATTCCCTTCGTTTCCAAATAATGCCCCTAACTTGCGATAGATGTGCAAGATCTTTAGAGTAGGGGTCCCCAACCCCCGTCCCCTCTCGGGCTGCGGACCATTACTTGCCTGTTAGGAACCGGGTCTCACAGCTGGAGGTGAGTGAGGGCATATGTGTACAATCCAGGTTGCACACTCTTCCTCTACTACACCCCCCGCCCCCCAATCCGGGGTAAAATTGTCTTCCACGAAACCTGGTCCCCGGTGCTGGAAAGGTTGGGGACCCCCGGTTTAGAGTAACACGCTTAACGTGTTAAAGATAAAACATCGGTAGACAACTCCAGTTTGCACAACCATCTCAAGGAAGTCACACATTCTTGTTGGCGCCCCCCCCCCCCCGGGAGGGGCATCTTAAAGGGAAAAGGGCAGTGAATCTCTGTGTTGGAAATGTTGTGATGGAAGCTTAGGCAGTTGTCTCTGGGTGGCTGGAACTTGGATTTGTTTGAATAAAGCCCAGGCATCCGAGTTTGTTTTGCACCCCGATTGTTGGGTGGTCCTGTCTGTTAAGCTGGGAGACCGGGGGGGGGGGGAGGTATGCTTCATCCTCCGCTAATATATCTGAGTTGCATCTGTTTGGGGTTAAGGCCATTGGCGTGACAGGTTTTGGAATCCCGCTCATCCCCTTGTGCTGTATCGCGGCTCTTGGGCTCTTCGCCCGCTGCTTCTGTTTTTTATTTTGGAATGTTTATGTCTTCTGCCTTCCGATGCTTTCTGGTCTGACGGAGGCTGAAGAAGAGATTGGAGGGTTCTGTTGAGAACAAAATGCCACACGTTCGGCAGGAGCAGGAGCTTATCGAAATAATGGGAGTGTTGATATGAATAGCCCTGCTCCTTCTCCTCCTTCCTCTTCACTTTCCCTTTCTCCTTCCTTGTTTTTTCTCCTTTCCTCCCTCTTTTCCTCCTCCTTTTCCTTCCTTCCTTCCTCCCCCCTCCCTCTTTTCTTTTCTTCCTCTTTTCCTTCCTTCCTCCCTCCCTCCCTCCCTCTTTTTCTTCCTCTTTTCCTTCCTTCCTTCCTCCCTCCCTCCCTCTTTTCCTTTCTTCCTCTTTTCCTTCCTCCCTCCCTCCCTCTTTTCCTCCCTCCCTCCCTTTCTCCCTTCCTTCCTTCCTCTCTCTTTTCCTTCCTTCCTCCCTTCCTTCATTCCTCCCTCCCTGTTTTTGCTCATTCATTAGAGAACTGTGTTTGACTGTTTGCCCTCCGTGTGTTGGAATTCTAGTGTTCTGACAAGCAGAATAAAGATATTTATGAGATAAAAGTCCTCCTATTACAAGTTAGTAGAAAACGGAGACTGTGAGTTCTAGTCCTAGTCCTAGTCCAACCTTAGACATGAAACCTGACTCAGTGACTTTGGGCTAATCAGCAGAGGACGGTGAGTTCTCGTCCCGCCTTGGTCCTCTTTCGTTAGCTGTTTCCCAGGGGCTGATTCCCTCTTGAGTAGTCAGAGGAAGCTGTACTTCGTTACCAAGAGGGAAGAAACTGTCACAGTGCAAAAGCTTGTTTTGTATTTCAAACCTGGTTGGTCTGATGGGAGGCATTTTTTTTAAAAAAAACCTGCTTTCTGTTCTTTGCTCTCTGAAATTGATGTGGCTGCAAAGGGTGACTGGCTGTGGATTTATTTATTTATTTATTTATTTATTTATTTATTTATTTATTTATTTATTTATTGCTCTAGGCGAAGCTGAACATATAAGCTGAGATTTTTTAAAACTTTTTTTTTTTTACTTTTTGCCGTAATGTGGTAATAATTTAACTGTTGGCCCGAATGTTCCAGTAGTTAGCTTCCTTCCTTCCTTCCTTCCTTCCTTCCTTCCTTCCTTCCTTCCTTCCTTCCTTCCTTCCTCCCTCCCCCTCTCCCTCCTTCCCTCTCTTTCTTTCTTTTCCTTCCTTCCTTCCTTCCTCCCCCCTCCCTCCCCCTCTCATCCATCCATCCAATCTTTTCTATACATCCATTACTTATCTCCCATCCCATCCCTCCCTCCATCCATCCAATCTTATCTATCCATCCATTGCCTACCTAATCTCCCATCCCATCCATCCATCCATCCATCCATCCAATCTTATCTATCCATGCATTACCTATGTAATCTCCCATCCACCCACCCATCCATCCATCCATCCATCCAATCTTATCTATCCATCCATTACCTATCATAAGCTTCAGTGTTCTGGTGGTTATCATTGCCCAGTTCCCAACTGGGAACTGGGCCAAATTCAGCCTTTGCCCGTGTCCCTTTCCTTCAACACACAACCACAATGCTTCATTCGCAGCGATCGAAGGGATGGTGTCAGGAACGCAATTGCTTCTCTATAAAAATCATCTGTCTATATTGCCTTCACACCGATTTGCGTAACACATGGCGTTGAGACGTTCCCCCTGTGTGATGACTCCCATTATTTCAGATTTCTCCTGCCTGAGAAGCACAGCTGTATAAGCAGTGGCATGATTTGAAATGCTCTTGGCATTCATTAGGCTTTATTTCTGTTGCGGTGAGGAACTCTGTGTTTTGATGCTAAAGGGCAACCCCCCTCAAATGCTTTTGAAATAACAAGCTCTAATGGAAGGCATTTTAATTCTCTGGCAAAGCTGGCCCTTGTCGTTAGAAAGTCCCCGTATTTTAATTTGCTCTTTGTTCTTAGGAAGTCAGGATGTTGCAGATTCCTCTCCTCTTTCCTTGATCTTAGCAGCAATAGCAATATCACTTAGACTTATATACCGCTTCTCAGTGCTTTACAGCCTTCTCTAAGCGGTTTACAGAGTTGGCCTATTGCCCCCAACAATCTGGGTCCTCATTTTACCCACCTCGGAAGGATGGAAGGCTGAGTCAACCTTGACCTTGGTGAGCTTTGAACTGCCAAATTGCAGGCAGCCAGCAGTCAGCAGAAGTAGCCTGCAGTATTGTACTCTAACCACTACGCCACCATATCTTGCAATACTTATGGAAAGGAGATTACCGTATTTTTCGGAGTATAAGACGCACCTACCTTTTTTGGTGAGGAAAACCAGAAAAAGAAGTCGGAAGTCGGCAAACAGGCCATTTCTGGACTCCAGGGGGGTGGGGGAAAGCCGTTTTCACCCTCCCCAGGCTCCTAGAAAGGCTCTGGAGCCTAGGGAGAGTGAAAAATGGGCCGTTTCCCCCCCCAGTCCCTCTGGAGGCAGGAAACAGCCTGTTTCCCTACTTCCGGTGGGCCCAGAAGGCCTGAAAATCAGCGCGCACCAGAGCTGAGCGCGTGTGCCCACTGATATGGCTCTATGTGCCACCTGTGGCACGCATGGCATAGGTTCGCTGTCACGGCCCTATAACATTTCAGACAAATGGTTATCCCATCTCTTCTTAAAAATTTCCAGTGTTGGAGCACTCATTGTCAGGTTTCGATGTCATCTCAAATAAATTGCACTCCCAAACAATTAATCTTTGCTAAGATATTCCATTTATTGAGTACGACAGATCTGGCCCCGACTTCGTCGTAGCCGATACTAACCCTCTGACCCCCAAACCCTTCCCTTTCCGTTCCCCAATTCTCATCTTCTCATTGGCCATCTTCCAAGTCAGTCTCCCCGGCTTCTGACCTCACCCCACAGGAATGTTCTCCCCTCCCCTCCCATCTCCTAGGGGATATTATCTACAGAGAAAATAAGTAGGTGAAAAGTCAAGCCTCGTCTTTTTATGGCAGCATCAGAATGCTGACATCCATACCTTCTGGTGGCAAGCTGTTCCACTGATTAATTGCTCTCATCGTTAGGAAATTTTTCCTTGGTTCTAGGTTGCTTTTCTCCTTGGTTGGTTTCAAACCATTGTTTCTTGTCTTGCCTTTTAATGCTTTGGAAAATAGTTTGACCCCCCTCCCCCTTTCTTGTGGAAGCCACTTAGATATTGGAAGACTGCTATCGTGTCATCCCCTAGTCCTTCTTTTCATTAAACTAGACAAACTCAATTCTTGAAACCGTTCTTCGTATGCTTTAGCCTCCAGTCCCCTAATCATTTTTTGTTCTTCAAGGAACTCTTCTAAAGACACTGCTGGATTTGGAATCTTATTCCCAGAATGAAAAAATTGCAAAAGCAAAGTATAGAAAGGCAGCAAATTCTATTATTCTGATAATCACATCCTCAAACTTTGTCCTATGTTCTTGAACGGACTGGAGCTGTGAAGTTGCCTAGGAGGCATCGTGACAGAGAATAGCAGGGCAAGAATATCTGTAGTCAGCAGGAATTCATATTTCAGGGCGATGTAATTTCTTGGTCCTTCTTCTTTTTTTAGTTCCGCTCCTGTCCTGGGGTCCCAGCTTCAATTTTAGCATCTGGTATGTTGAACTCAACGGTATTGATGATCCAGATGTGGTACAGCCCTGTCTCAATTGGTACAGCAAGGTAGGATTGTAACCTGTGTCTGAAGCAGCTCCAGATAGGTGGATGTTGTGTATGAGAGAGGGACGAAAGGAGGGAGGCTGGGGGAGAGAGAGAGCGAGACAGAGGGAGAGGGAGGGAGAGAAAGAGGGAGGAAAGGGAGAGAGGAAAGAAGGTTGGGAGAGAGGGAGGTAGAGAGAAGGAGGGAGAGGGGGGTTAAAAGAATGGGAGGCTGGGAGGGAGGGGGAGGGAGGGAGGCTGGAGGGAGAGAGAAAGAGAAAGTGGGAGGGAGGGAAAGAGGGAGGGAGGGGAGAGAGGAAAGAAGGTTGGAAGGGAGGGAGAAGGTGGTTAAGAGAATGGGAGGCTGGGAGGGAAAAAAGGGAGGGAGGAGGGAGGGAGAGGGAGGTTAAGCGAATGGGAGGCTGGGAGGGAAAGAGAGAGGGAGGTTAAGAGAGGGAGGCTGGGGGGAGAGAGGGAAGAAGGGGAGAGGGAGGAAGGGGAGAGAGGGAAGGAGGTTAAGAGAGAGGGAGGGGGAGAGAGGGAGGCAAGAAGAGTTGTAAAATGGGGCAGAACTCACTCAACAACTCTTAGCAGCATAAATTTTGGGTTCAATTGCAGTCGTACATCGAGGACTACCTGTATATCATTCTGCTAAGCCTGTCCTTCCGAGGATTTTGATTTTCCTGTGACCTAAGCTTTGCTCTTGCAAGGCCACCTGCGGGACCCTCTTCGGTGCTGTTCTCATAGGTTTTCTTGTGTTCCAGTAGTACCGTGAACAGGAAGCCATTCGCCTCTGCTTGAAGCACTTTCGTCAACACAATTACACGGAGGCGTTCGAGTCCCTACAGAAGAAAACCAAGATTGCCCTGGAACACCCCATGCTGACCGACCTTCACGAGAAACTGGTCCTGAAGGGAGACTTCAACGCGTGCGAAGAGTTGATAGAAAAAGCTGTGAATGGTGAGTTCCCAAAGGGTTGTGTCACAACTGCCATCCTGCTCCAGCCCTCCTTCGCTAGATGCTGTTATGGTCCGCCGGCAGCTTGCAGAGCTGGCAGCAGAGTCGGACAGTGAGGAGTCTGGGGAGGAACATGGGCCAGTCCTGGAGTCTGGGGAAGGCTCGGATGAGGGCTCTGCGTCGGAGGCAGAGATGGGGACAGGGCCACCTGGGAGTTATATGCAGACTCTGGAGCCTCCTGAGTCTGACATCAGCGAGGCAGAAGAACAGGGGGAGCCTGCTCCCAGTGCGCATATGCGCAGAGCTGCCAGAAGGCAAGAACAGTTAAGACAAAAGGGGCGACTCGGGAGTAAGGCTTGGAGATGATTGGCCCCTCCCAAAAGACATAAAGGAGGAGCAAAGGCACGTGAGTCTTTGCAGGAAGCAACTTTGTTCATGCTGGTCGATTTAAATTCTGAAGCTCTGTTTTGACTCTGTGTTCCGTGTGGCCTTGCAAAGCTAATTGGCAATTAGGTCTTTGGCAGCGTGTCAAGGGAGATAAAGGTGGGTGCTTATCAGCCTTATTCCGAAGGACTGTGGCAGACTTCTGTCGGACTATTCACAGACTGCTTGGGACTCATTATGGGCTGTGAACGAACGTAATTCACAGCCGGTGAAATAAAAAGAGGGGACTAAGCGTGTGATTGTTACTGTCTCAGGAAGCCTTGGTCAAAACAGATGCCAGCCTGCCATAAACTATGGGTGGGGTGGGAGTTGGGGAAGGGGGGAAACAGAAATTACCCATCGTGCTGTCCTGAGATGTAGGTTCACCATCCCAAGGTGAAACGGGACAACTTACCACAGCCAACTCGCCATGGCCTGCTTGCCACGGGACAGATCGCTGCGGAACAATTCAATTTAGCAATAGCCATAGCACTTAGACTTATATACCGCTTCACATGCTTCACAGCTCTCTCTAAGCGGTTTACAGAATCGGCCTATTGTTCCCAGCAGTTTGGGTCCTCATTTTACCAACCTCGGAAGGATGAAAGGTTGAGTAGATCTTGAGCCAGTCAGGATCGAACCGCCGGCAGTTGGCAGAATTAAGCCTGCAATATTGCCTTCTAATCACTGTGCCACCACAGATAGATGGATGATAGCAGTAGCAATGGCACTTATATACCGCTTCACAGTTCTTTTACAGTCCTCTCTAAGCGGTTTACAGAGTCAGCCTATTGCACCCGACAATCTGGATCCTCACTTTACCGACCTTGGAAGGATGGAATGCTGAGTCTACCTTGAGCCGGTGAGAATCGAATTGCTGGCAGCCGGCAGAAGTAGCCTGCAGTACTGCATTCTAACCACTGCGCTACCACGGCTCATTTAATTATTTAAAATAATTTTAAAAATTATTTAAAGTTTGGCCATTCGCATTTTATTTTGTCCCCTTCTTTGGCATCCTTTCTCTAATGATTCTATTGGATCTGGGGGTCTCCAACCCCCAATCCGTGGACCCACATCGGACAGGGCATGCCGGCAAACCAGCAACCGGTCCATGCAAACAAGCAAAGTCCCATCTGAGGGATGCAGGCAGCACACAAAACCACACCCCCTCCGGTCCACGGAAGAACCCCTCTCCACGGAACCGGTCCCTGGTGCCCAAAAGATTGGAGCCTCACTGTGTTAGACTTGTTTATTCAATATTAGTGTAATTCTTGTTTCGCGGCGAATTGGCCATGGCAAGTTGTCCTGCTGTGAGTTGGCCGCAGCAACTGCGGTGAGTTGGTTGTGGCCGGTTCACCAGGGTGAGTTGTCATAGACCTATCCCAAGGCCACAGGTTTAAGAATGGAAGGTGAAGACTCACCATTTAACCCACCGTTGCAGGAATAGTTACCAGAACAACTTCTTTGAATGTGAATGGACAATCGGGAGGTAACAGGGAAGGAAGATGAACTGGGCAATATTCGCGCGCAAAACCTCAGTTCTGGCTTTGCTTCGTTGTAACCACTTGGCTTCTAGTAAAACTCATCTTTTCGCTACAAACGGAATCGAAATGGGAGAGCAAACTGGGGCAGGGCTGACAGTTTGGGAGGAAGGCCAGAGGCATTTCTGACGGTCTAGAGCTGTGATGGTGAACCTATGGCATGGGTGCCACAGATGGCACGCGGAGCCATATCTGTGGGCACGTGAGCGTTTCCGTAGCTCAGCTCCAGCGTGTCGGCCAGCTGATTTTTGGGCCTTCCGGGCCCACTGAAGTCGGGAAACAGGCCATCTCCGGCCTCCGGAGGACCTGGGGTGGTGGGGGAGGCTGTTTTCACCCTCCCCAGGCTCCAAGGAAGCCTCTGGAGTCTGGGAAGGGCGAAAAACGGGCCTACCGGGCCCACTGTTAACCTTTTTGCCGTCACGTGCCAAAAGTGGGGGTAGCGGGGCGGGGGTGTCGCGTGCTCATGTGCAGGGTGTGTATGGGGGCATTGAATTATGGGAGTGGGCACGCACATGTGCGACCCCCCTCCCCCGCTCCCCGCGCTTTTGGCACGCGATAGCAAAAAGGTTAAGCCATCACTGGTCTAGAGTTAGGAAGCTGATGAATTCGTGGCTTTTTGTTTTTTGTTTTAAAGCTCCAAGTATTTTGGGAATGTGGAGATAATTCTGGGAATTGCAACCTCAGGGCATCTGGTGGGTGATCTGTTGGGGAAGGCTGCCGCCTTTAGCCTGTGATTTGTGTTATGTCGTAACTGTTTGGCTTCGTTCTAACTCTCGGCGTTGCTATTGTTTTCCGCACCGCGGGTGGCTGACAAGTCCAAACAGAGTGCAAAGCTTCCTGTTTATTTTGCATTCACTTCTCACGTTGCTCGAGGACCTTTCTCTATGATCCTAGAGCCGGCTGGGTTGTCATTTTCATCTCCTGAAAAACAGCCGTGTATACAGTGTACCGGTAGTCCTCGACATACGACCACTTATTGAGCCCAACATTTCTGTTACTAAACAAGATGTCAGGGTTCCAAGCAGGGGTGGGTTCTAATTTTTTTTTTACTACCGGTTCTGTGGGTGTGGCTTATTTTGTGGGCATGGTTTGATGGTCATGTGACAAACAATTCTTTAGGATTTAAAAAAAAATATCTAAGGAATACCTATGGCAAAAAGGAAATATAGACATTGTAAATTTAATTGAAATGACTAAATATTGTTTAGATTTGTGAACCGGCCCAATACTCTGTTCAAAGAAAATATGTTGTATGTTTGTATATGTGTTTGTCTAAAAAAAATAAAAAAAAAACTTTTATAATAAATAAATAAATAAATGCAATTCTATTTAGAGGCTTCCTTCCCCGTTTCCAAATCTTGCCCATCTCTTGAAAGTAAGCCTCGAGGGGCTAATTTTGACGTAACACTTTTTTTTTCTCCTCTTCAAGCAACTCATGTGGAAAACAGACAGACTTGGCTTTTGCAAAAGAGATCTGTCAGCATGATGGTGCAGAAAGATCAAATCTGATGCTTTCCGGAAAACCCAAATGGGTTTTCAATTCCTTTGCAGCAATGGTGAAATCTAAAATTTGTTACTATCGGTTCTGTGGGCGTGGCTTGGTGGAGGGGAGGTAATGTGACAGGGTGGGCGTGGCCAATTTTTTAAAAAAACTTTTAAAACCATTTTTTCTACAACCTCTTCGCTTTCAAAAGGCTCTGACGATCCCAGCTGAGTAGCCTGATCGGCAAAGGCTTTTTAAAAAAGCCTCTGCCGATCAGGCAATTCAGCTGAGATCGTCAGAGGCATTTAAAAGAAAAAAAAGCCTCTGCTGATCAGGGAATTCAGCTGGGATTGTCAGAGGCATTTAAAAGAAAAAAAGGGTTTTTTTCTTTTAAAAGCCTTTGAGGATCCCAGCTGAGCCATGCGATCATCAGAGGCTTTTTTTTATTTTTTACTTTTAAAATCATTTTTTCGGCCGAAGAGGTTGTAGAAAAAATGCTTTTAAAAGTAAAAAAAAAAGCCCCTGATGATTGCGCGGCTCAGCTGAGCAATGGGGGGGGGGAGGGATTTTTGCTACTGGTTCTCCGAACCACCCGCCTCCATCGCTACCGGATCGAGTGATCCGGTCCGAACCGGGAGCATTTCACCCCTGCTTTGCAGAGATTTTTCTTCACGGCTATTTCTCTACAGGGGAGAAAACGCCCGTGTTTGAATGTATTTGCTTAACATATTTTTTCACGCCAGCCTACCATTGGGGGTGGACTTAATTTCTGGCTGCCTTTCCTTAAGATTGTTGATACGCAGGTCTGATTTTTAAAAACCTTTAAACTCTGTTCTGATTTGCTATCGCCACGGTGTCTAGACAGCACGGTGAATTAAAATCGCTGGACAGAATAAGTGTGCGATAAACACAAGTAGTCCTCGACTTTACAACAGTTCCTTTAGTGACTGTTCGAAATTATAATGGCACTAAAAAAAAGTGACTTTTAACCGTTATTCACACTTACAACCGTTGCACCATCCCCATGGTCACATGGTCAAAATTCGACCGCTTGGCAACTGATTCACATTTATGACGGTTGCAGCATCCCTGGGTCACAGGATCGATCCCCTTTTGTGACCTTTAGAGCAGTGGTGAAATGTAAAATTTGTTACTACCTGTTCTGTGGGCGTGGTTTTGTGGAGGGGGGTAATATGACTGAGTGGATGTGGCCAACTTTTTTTTAAAAAACTTTTAAAAGCATTTTTTCTACAACCTCTTCGGCTGAAGAGGTAAAAAAAATGCTTTTAAAGCCTCTGACGATTCCAGCTGACTTGCCTGATCGGCAGAGGCTTTTTTTCCTTTTAAAAACATTTTTTTCTATAATCTCTTCAGCCGAAGAGGTTGTAGAAAAAATGCTTTTAAAAGCCTCTGACGATCCCAGCTGAGCCACATGATCATCAGAGGCTTTTTTTTTTTTTTTTTTTTACTTTTAAAAGCATTTTTTCGGCCAAAGAGGTTGTAGAAAAAATGCTTTTAAAAATGAAAAAAAAAAGCCTCTGATGATTGCGCGGCTCAGCTGGGCAATGTGGGGGGAGGGATTTTTGCTACCGGTTCTCCAAACCACCCGTCTCCATAGCTACTGGATCGGGCGATCCAGTCTGAACCAGGAGCATTTCACCCCTGCTTTAGAGTCAGTGGGGAAGCCAGATTTATTTATTTATTTATTTATTTATTTATTTATTTATTTATTTATTTATTTATTTATTTATTTATTTATTTTTATTCATTCATTCATTCATTCATTTATTATGCCGCCCCTCTCCGAAGACTCAGGGTGGCTCACAATGCATTAAGATTTACTTAACAACTGTGTTACTACCTTAACCAGTGCCGTGATTCACTTAACAACAGAAATTTTGGGCTCAATTCAATCAATCAATCAATCAGAATACAGCTGGAAGGGACCTTGGAGGTCTTCTAGTCCAGCCCTCTGCTCAAACAGGAGACCATGTACCATTTCAGACATGTGACTGTCCAGTCTCTTCTTAAAAACCTCCAGTGATGGACCACCCACGATTTCTGGTTAATTGTTCTCCCTGTTAGGAAGTTTCTTCTTAATCAATCAATTAATAGGAAGTTAATCCTTAATTGTTGTCGTAAGTTGAGGACTATCTATACTGCAAGATTGCTGGAACCAACTCTAAAGTTAAGAGATAATATGGGCCACCTTTCTCGGCTAGATGTCGGTTGATTTGTTTGGGGGGGTGGGGGAATGCCTTTAATCTTGATAAGATGAGAAGCCTGCTTTTATCTTATGCATCTGTCCTGCTGTTGCAAAACAGCTGTGATCTCTTCTGGCTGGGGACCGGAATGGTAGAAGATCTGAAGATCTATCCAAGTGCCCGTGCATTTTTTTTCCCCAGCGAAAATACGTTTTAAATGTACCAGGGACGGGACTAGTCGAAGAGAAGGCCACAAAAAATAATATTTTCCCTACGATTTGCTGGAGGGTATGATATTCGGTTGACTGAAACCGTCTCCTCCTTTTGCTGAAGTTCTTGTTAGGCTGCTCTCTGTTTTATTTCTGGACTATGAGATTTATTACTGGAGGCAGATTAATTCCAAAGAAAAGGACATTTTCTTACCAACCAGAAAAGACTGTAGTCCTCTTGTTTTTTGTCTCATTTGGCATGTGAAAAGTTGGGAATACATCCTATTAAATTGCTATATATATATATATATGTAGGTAGGTAGGTAGGTAAGTAGGTAGGTAGGTAGGTAGGTAGGTAGGTAGATAGATAGATAGATAGATAGATAGATAGATAGATAGATAGATAGATAGATAGATAGATAGTTTCCTTAGCCACTGAAAGCAACGAGTTTTACTTGGGGTGTTGTAGATTGTTCTCTTCCTGTCTTGACTTTACAATCCCTATGGAAGGGAGATTTAAGTGGATGATGGTTTAAGGATCTGGGTTTGTTTTCCAGGATTGGGCCTCACAGACGCCCATGTTTTGAATGGCGGAATGTCGTATGTTGCATATAAACCCCTATCATGGATTGATGTTGATTCAAGACGTGATCTGTACCGTATTTCAAAATATGATTTTAGTGAATCATCCAAAACCGTGAGGGGGTCCTTGGTGCTCTTTGAGCTTGGTGGTTTTCTTGGAGACGTTTCATTACCAAACTAGATAACGTTATCAGTGCTAGAAGGGATGAGGATTGTGGAGAGGAGAAGCTAGAGAAAGAGGACAATGACTGTCGGGTCATTGGTGCACTCTGAGTTTGTTGGTTTTGTTGCAGACGTTTCTTTGATGATGTTACCTAGTTGGGTAATGAAATGTCTCTAAGAAAACCACCAAGCTCAAAGAGCACCAAAGACCCCACAGTCGTCGTTGTTGTCTTCCTCCTCCTCCTCCTCCTCCTCCTCCTCCTCCTCCTCCTCCTCCTCCTCCTCCTCCTCCTCCTCCTCCTCCTCCTCCTCCTCCTCCTTTCCACAAACTCCACTCCTTTCTAGCACTGATGATGTTACCTAGTTGGGTCATGAAACATGACCCCAAGAAAACAAACAAGCTCAGGGAGCACTAAGGACCTCACAGTTCGATTCTGAGCTAGAAATATTGTCTTCTATCAGTCTTATTTCCCTTGGAAATCTGCCTTTATGTGAGTCGTCCCTGTGACCCCTTTATTCAGTCACCTTATCTTTCCCCCCACGTAGCAGGTGACAGGAATTTTCCTACCTACTGGATGCGCTTACACAACTATAATACGGTTTATTTACCATATTTTTCGGAGTATAAGATGCACCGGAGTATAAGACGCACCTACCTTTTTTGGTGAGGAAAAGAAGAAAAGGAAATCTCCCTCTGCCTCTGCGCAATTTTGCCTCCTTGCAGCAAACAGCCTGCTTTACTTTCATTTTTGTTTTCAGCAGAGCTTGATTAGCACAAGGGGAAAAAAAATCTGCTCCAGCAAATTTACCTCTTTGCAGCAAGCAGCAGAGCCCTGTGAAAAACAGCTGAGAGCAAATCAGCTGAGAGTCGGGAGGCCGATCCAATCAACTTGTGCTAATTAATTAGCCTGTGCTGAAACTGAAAGCTGTTTTTTCTTGCTGTTTGCTTGCAAGGAGGTAAATTGCTGGGAGGCAGAGGCCAAAGGGTGGGGGCCAGTGGGTGGGCGGGTGCTACATTCGGTGTATAAGACGCACCTAAATTTTCACCCCCTTTTAGGGGGGAAAAAGGTGCGTCTTATACTCTGAAAAATACCGAAATAACATTTACCTCCCTCATTTACCTTTTCCTCCGATTCTCCATCTAATTTTATACAAAGCTACCATGGTGGTTAAACCCCTTGTTTTCTCCTGCCGTTTCGCAAACCGTTCAAAACCGACCTTGCGAGGCTGCTGCGATGGGAAGAATGTGGCCGCTCACTCTTTTCTTTTTTTCTTTCCAAACAGATGGCTTGTTCAACCAGTACATCAGCCAGCAGGAATACAAACCACGATGGGGTCAGATCATTCCCAAAAGCACCAAAGGTACCGTATTGAAACCGGGTTTGCCGTGAGCTATTTCCGAGGACCTTATTGACGCAACAAGGTAGATACTACAGGTGGTCCTTGACTTACAACGGCAATCGGGCCCAACATTTCCCGTTAACTAAGCAAGACAAGTGAGTTTGCCCCATTTTGTGACCTCTCTTGCCAGGGTTGTGAAGTCAATCTGGCTTCCTCGTCGTCTTCACTTCTCAGAAGGTCGCAAAAGGGGATTCCCATGACCCCTGGACACTGCCACAGTCATAAATATGAGTCAGTTGCCAGGTGTCTGAAATTTGATCCGTACGGGGATGCTGCAAGGGTCACAAGTGTAAAAAAAAACAAACACCCAGGCGTAATTCATTTTTTTAGTGCCATTGTGACTTTGAATGGTCACTAAATGAATGGTTGTAAGTCGAGGACTACCTACAGGCCTTTGAGATATCTGTGTGTGTGTGTATGGGGGTGGGGGAATGCCACCCAGAATCGCCGTTTGATAAGATAGCCAACTATATACAGGTAGTCCTCAACTTACGACATAGTGACCATTCGAGGTTAGGTTGACATTCCCACAAAAAAGATGACCTCAAAGACCCAGTTCTGAAGTTACGACACTCCTCTCTCTCTGCTCATACGACTGCATTTTGAGAGCTTGGCAAACGACCCCCCATTCCTGACCCTTTGCAGCATCACACGATCACAATTTATGACACTTTTGCTGAAAGCCAACATTCGCTTCTTGTAAAGGTAAAGGTCCCCCTCGCACATATGTGCTAGTCGTTCCCGACTCAAGGGGGCGGTGCTCATCTCCATTTCAAAGCCGAAGAGCCAGCGCTGCCCGAAGACGTCTCCGTGGCCATGTGGCCGGCATGACTCAACGCCAAAGGCGCACGGAACGCTGTTCCCTTCCCACCAAAGGTGGTCCCTATTTTTCTACTTGCATTTTTTTACGTGCTTTCGAACTGCTAGGTTGGCAGAAACTGGGACAAGGAACGGGAGCTCCCCCGTTACGCGGCACTAGGGATTCAAACCGCTGAACTGCCGACCTTTCGATCGACAAGCTCAGCGTCTTAGCCACTGAGCCACCGCATCCCCTATATCGAGAAATCCCTTCTCGATTTCCCCCCAAAAACGGCCTGTAGCGAATCATGGATTTGCTTAACAACCGCCATTAAAAGAAAGAGCTACTGTATAAAATCGTGTGAGTTGTGTGGTTGACATGTATGAATGTTCTGACTTATGGCCTTAATGGGTAAGCTCTGATACGGTCGTAAGCCGAGGACCACCTGCAAACTTGATTGATAAATTAAAAACTGGGTGGCTACCTCCTTAAAGCAATTAATAAGATTAAGGTATAATTTCAATTTGTTTGGGGTGGTGACTGAGGGACCTACCACCAGTTGCTCCTGTGGTTTTAGAATCAAAAAGGCTAGACAACTTCTTTGTGTTATTAGAATTGACTGAATGAATCATTGGTTATTTTAGCTCAACCTTGTTAGATATGACAGGCAACAGCTCTCTGGAGGTCTGAGCTAAGAGGCCTTTCTACTTTAGCTAACCATGCCTTTGGCTTATGCATATTTTTTTTCTTACAACCGCCAATAATACCATGTCTTTCCAGGAATGATTTACAGGCAGTCCTCGACTTACGACTGTCAGGGTTCCAAGTAATACACCCATAATAAATAGAACTCCAAAGCAGGTAGATTCCTCAAAGAACTGGTTTATTGGATATATCATATTGGCACAGGCTGGTAAAAACCGACTCTGAATATTCCCGCAGTTTTCACCTAATTAGCAGAGTTCTTCCCCCTTCTTCACACACCCAGTCACATGGTCCAATCATCGTGTCATCCAGTTGCCTGGTAACATGACTCCTCCTCCTCTCCGACCACCTGTGGGAATGTCCTTGGTTCCCAGGAGAAAGTCTTTTGTTTTGGCTACAAAACCCCATCTATCTCTACTCCTCCGTCCCTATCCCTCGGCTCCAGTGTGGCAACACTGAAGCTCAGAAAATGGCCTCGCTCAGGTCAGCTTCAGGGTTGACAGCGACCACAATTGAACCCCGAATTTCCCTCGTTAAGCAAGGCAGTCCTTCAGTGGGTTTTGCCCCGTTTTACCACCTTCCTTGCCGCGGTTCTTAAGCGAACCACCGCACTCGCTAAAATTAGTCACACGGTTGTTAAGTGAATCCGACCTCCCCTATGTCTTCGCTCGTCAGAAGTCCACAAAAGGGGATTATGGGACACTGCAACCATCGTAAATATGAGCCAGTTGCCAAACGTTTTGAAATTTGATCCTGGGACTTGTGGGGATGCTTGCAACAGTTGTTAAATGTAAAAAATACTCATAAGTCACTTTTTTTCAGGACTGTTGTAATTTTGAATGATCATACAAACTGTTGTAAGTCAAGGACTACCTGTATTCCAAAGTTTTTTTTTTCTTTAATGCAGCTGAGTAACAGTAATAGAATAACACAGTTGGAAGGGACCTTGGAGGTCATCTAGTCCAACCCCCTACTCACACAGGAGACCTTGTGCTAGGGATTCAAACCGCCGAACTGCCGACCTTTCTGATCGACAAGTTCAGTGTTTTAGCCGCTTAGTTTGCTGGGAAATAAGAAGAATGGAAACTCACTAATGGCCGATTGTTGTTTTGTTTTGATTGATCCAACAAGGTGACGGTGAGGACAGCAGGCCAGGAATGAGAGGCGGGCATCAAATGGTCATTGATGTTCAAACAGGTGAGCCTTCTTATTTATCTTGGTTTTCTTTTTTCCTTTTTAACAGGAGACTCATGTTCAAGTCTACTCTCAGCCACAAAATTGGCTGATTGTTTTGGGTCAGTCACCAGCTCTCAGCTGTAACCGTCCAACAGGGATTTTGCAAAATAATAGATAAAACAGGGAATTTTATTGTTGACTCGAAGAGTGGGAATCTCGGATTCTGGATGCTTCCTTTTCCCACTACAACAGTAGCAATAGCAATAGCTCTTAGATTTATATTCTCTTCACAGTGCTTTTTACAGCCCTCTCTAAGCGGTTTACACAGTCAGCCTATTGCCCCTAACAATCTGGGTCCTCATTTTACCGACCTCGGAAGGACAGATGGCTGAGTCAACCTTGAGCCTGGAGAGATTCGAACTGCCAAATTGCAGGCAGCTGGCAGTCAGCAGAATTAGCCTGCACTCTTAACCACTGTGCCACCGCGGCTCAAAATAGCTTTAGTTTTGTTTTAAAGAAATATTGCGTAATCATGAGTCAAGAGCAGGTTTAACTATAGGTAGTTCTTCACTTAAGGGAACGTGATGGCTCAGCACTTAAAGATGCTGACTTTGACAGTTGGAAAGCTGACTGCCCAGGTTCGAGACCCGGGTGCTATGCGACGGAGTGAGCTCCCGTCCTTGCCCACCTAGCAGTTCGAAAGCAAGCAAATGTGAGTAGGTAAATAGGTACCATTTCGGTAGGGAAGAAAAACAGCGTTCTGTGCGCCTTGGCGCATTGTCATGCTGGCCACATGACCATGGAAAAGAGTCTTCGGACAATGCTGGCTTCCTCGGCTAAGAAACAGAGACGAGCATCGTTCTTTTGATCACAAATGGGACAAGACAGTTGTTAAGTAAGTTGTGCCCAATTTTACAACCGTTCGTTAACTGAATGACAGCCGTTGTTAAGTCAATCATGCTGTTGTTTAACGAATCCGGCTTTCACCCTTGATTTCGCTTATGGGAAGTCGGTTGGGAAGATCACAAATGATGAGCATATGAGGAGGTATTCAGCCGGTTTGGGCGAAGCAGTACCTGCCCGAACCTGCTCGGACGTAGCTATTTAGCTACGTTTTCGAGGTTGGGCACATGCGTGGAAGGCCGGGCATATGCGTGGAAGGCATCACATGCACAAAGTGAGCGTGTGCACACGGGGCGAACCGGTGGTAAGAATATGTGAAACCTACCGCTGGATCACATGATCCCAGGACGCTGCAACCATCATTAATCCATGCTGGTTGCGTAACAGCCAAAGCCCGATCACATAACAATGAAGATTTTGCAGCAACCATACGTGAAAGGATTGGTTGTAAGTCACTTTTCTCACAGTGCCATTAAATGAATGTTATAAATCAAGGACTACAGCTATTCGACTTACAACCCTTCATTTAGTGACAGTTCAGAGTTACAACCCCGTAAAGGCTTGGGTTCAACTTTTGTTTGTGGTTGTTATTTTCATTGGCCTTTAAGCCATAATAACTTTTTAAAAACTTAAATCTGTATTTAACCAGTTCTTTTGTAAGCAGGTTGCTATTAGAATTGAATTCTGGCTGTTTTGATATCTTACAACCATTTGTCCGGTTCTAACAAAGCTCTTTTCCCTTTCGGCCTTTGAATTTTGATATTTGTTAAAATGTCCCACGTATTTTATCCGAATGCCTATTTTCCCCCCGTTTATTGTGGTGGTTCCGATCTCTAGTTCTTGTGAGCCAATCTTGAAAATATGAACAAATAATTTTTTTTTAAAAGGTTTCTAAACCGTTCCTGCTGGCTTCTGACTTCTGACATGTCATTTTCAATATAGTCATAACACCCAAGCATTTAAATTAAAAAAAAAAACACCACACCCATCATTGAGCTTTAATTAAAGCAAGACCCATTTCCGTTTGGCTAAATAATCACCACCAAATATTTGATCTCTCCTTTCTATCTCCAATTAACTTGACGTGTTCCAGTTATGATCGCATAAGAGCAGGGGTGAAATGCTCCCGGTTCGGACCGGATCGCCTGATCCGGTAGGGATGGAGGTGGGCGGTTCGGAGAACCGATAGCAAAAATCCCTGCCCCCCCCCCATTGCCCAGCTGAGCCGCGCAATCATTAGAGGCTTTTTTTTTTATTTTTAAAAGCATTTTTTCTTCCACTTCTTTGGCCAAAAAAATGCTTTTAAAAGTTAAAAAAAAAAAGCCTCTGATAATCGTGGGGCTCAGCTGGAATCATCAGAGGCTTTTAAAAAAAAAAATAAAGCCTCTGCCAATCAGGCAAGTCAGCTGGGATCGTCAGAGGCTTTAAAAGCATTTTTTTAAACCACCTCTTCAGCTGAAAACCATTAGAAAAAATGGTTTTAAAAGTAAAAAAAAAGCCTCTGATGATTGTGCGGCTCAGCTGGGATCATCAGAGGCTTTTAAAAAAAAAAAAGCCTCTGCCAATCAGGCAAGTCAGCTGGGATCGTCAGAGGCTTTAAAAGCATTTTTTTAACCGCCTCTTCAGCTGAAAACCATTAGAAAAAATGGTTTTAAAAGTAAAAAAAAAAGCCTCTGATGATCGCGTGGCTCAGCTGGGATCATCAGAGGCTTTTTAAAAAAAAAGCCTCTGCCAATCAGGCAAGTCAGCTGGGATCGTCAGAGGCTTTAAAAGCATTTTTTTAACCACCTCTTCAGCTGAAAACCATTAGAAAAAATGGTTTTAAAAGTAAAAAAAAAGCCTCTGATGATCGCGCGGCTCAGCTGGGATCATCAGAGGCTTTAAAAAAAAAAAGCCTCTGCCAATCAGGCAAGTCAGCTGGGATCATCAGAGGCTTTAAAAGCATTTTTTTAACTGCCTCTTCAGCCGAAAACCATTACAAAAAATGGTTTTAAAAGTAAAAAAAAGAAAAAAAAAGGTTGGCCACACCCACTCAGTCATATTACACACACCCCACCCCCACCCCCACCACCAAGCCACACTCACAGAACCGGTAGTAACAAATTTTACATTTCACCACTGCATAAGAGGGATTAAATTATTGTACCCCACCAGTATTTATTTCAGTAAGTGCTGATGCAGTTCGAAAGCACCTCCTAGTGGGTAGAAAATGCGATGGGATCTGAGATTTTACTTGAGGATTCTGAAATAATAAAATGCCAACCTGAGACGTGTGATAGGAAATACAGGTAGCCCCCGACTTACAACAGTTCATTTAGTGACCGTTTCGAAGTTACAATGAAAAAAGCGACTTAAGGCCATTTTTCACACTTATGATCGCTGCAGCATCCCCACGGTCATGTGATTTACATCCGGATGTGTTGGCAACTGGTTCGCGGTGTCCCGTGATCATGTGATTCTCCTTTTGCGACCTTCTAACAAGCACAGCCCATGGGGAGGCCAGATTCACTTAACAACCGTGTTAGCAACTGCCGTGATATATATATAGACTTAATGAATGTGGCGAGAAAAAGCAGTAAAATGGGGCAAAACTCACTTCACATATATCTCGCTTTGGGGCTCAATTGTGGTCGTAAGTCAAGGACTCACTGTATTAGCGATGGCATTACACCTGCCCGTAAGTGAGATTCTTAATTTTTTTTTGGTGAGACAGTAGTCAGGCCATTTCTCTGGATGTACTTTAAATGCACATGTTTAAAGCTGACCCATTTGGTCATTTGTTTCACCTTGACTAGAAGACCTCCAAGGTCCCTTCCAACTCTGTTATTCTGTTCTGTCCTGTCCTAAATATTCTATTCTATTCTATTCTATTCTATTCTATTCTATTCTATCCTATCCTATCCTAAGTCTAAGTCTAAGTCTAAGTCTAAGTCTAAGTCTAAGTCTAATTGTTATTCTATCCTATCCTATCCTACACCCTGTCCTGTCCTGTCCTACCCTACCCTACCCTATCCTATCCCAATTCTTATTGCTATTCTTATTGCTATTCTTATTGCTATTCTTATTGCTATTCTATTCTATTCTATTCTATTCTATTCTATTCTATTCTATCCTATCCTATCCTATCCTACACCCTGTCCTGTCCTGTCCTACCCTACCCTACCCTATCCTATCCCAATTCTTATTGCTATTCTTATTGCTATTCTTATTGCTATTCTTATTGCTATTCTATTCTATTCTATTCTATTCTATTCTATTCTATTCTATTCTATTCTATTCTATTCTATTCTATTCTATCCTATCCTATCCTATCCTATCCTACACCCTGTCCTGTCCTGTCCTACCCTACCCTACCCTATCCTATCCCAATTCTTATTGCTATTCTTATTGCTATTCTTATTGCTATTCTTATTGCTATTCTATCCTATCCTATCCTATCCTATCCTATCCTATCCTATCCTATCCTATCCTATCCTATCCTATCCTATCCAAAGTCTAAGTCTAAGTCTAAGTCTAAGTCTAAGTCTAAGTCTAATTGTTATCCTATCCTATCCTATCCTATCCTATCCTATCCTATCCTATCCTATCCTATCCTACACCCTGTTCTGTCCTGTCCTACCCTACCCTACCCTATCCTATCCCAATTCTTATTGCTATTCTTATTGCTATTCTTATTGCTATTCTATTCTATTCTATTCTATTCTATTCTATTCTATTCTATTCTATTCTATTCTATTCCATTCCTCTCCATTCTATTCTATTCTATTCTATTCTATTCTATTCTATTCTATTCTATTCTATCCTATCCTATCCTATCCTATCCTATCCTACCCTACCCTACCCTACCCTACCCTACCCTACCCTACCCTACCCTACCCTACTCTATCCTATCTTAAGTCTAAGTCTAAGTCTAAGTCTAATTGTTATTCTATCCTATCCTATCCTATTCTACACCCTGTCCTGTCTTGTCCTACCCTACCCTACCCTACCCTACCCTACCCTACCCTACCCTACCCTACCCTATCCCAATTCTTATTGCTATTCTTATTGCTATTCTATTCTATTCTATTCTATTCTATTCTATTCTATTCTATTCTATTCTATTCTATTCTATTCTATTCTATTCCTTATTGTTATCCTATCCTATCCTATCCTAATTCTTATTGCTATTCTGTTTTTTTTTTTTTATTTGATTTATATGCCGCCCTTCTCCGGAGACTCAGGGCAGCTTACAATGCGTTAAGCAATAGCCTTCATACTTTTGTATATTTTATACAAAGTCAGCTTATTGCCCCCACAAACTGGGTCCTCATTTAACCTACCTTAGAAAGAATGGAAGGCTGAGTCAACCTTGAGCCTGGTAAGATTCGAACCTGCAGAAATTGCAGGCAGCTGTGTTAATAACAGGGTGCATTAAACCACTGTACTACCAAGGCTCTTTCTGTTACATTTCGTCCCGTCCCGTCCCATGTTAATGGGGAAGCCAGATTCGCTCAACGACCATGTTAGTAATATAACAACTGCAGTGAATTCACTTAACAAATGTGGCCAATAAAACCGTAAAATGGGACAAAACTCACTTAACAACTGTCTCGCTTAACAACAGAAATTTTGGGTTCAATTGTGGTCGTAAGCCGAGGACTGCCTGTTCGTCAGCTCAGAAGAATAGAAAGAAGCAACTTGAAAGCAAAACCCAAGACTTCCATGTTAAAAGAACAAGAAGTTCTTTCTAATAAAAACAGTTGGGTAACAAACCTTGGAAACTGGAAACTGGAACATAAAAATTAAATTCCTGAGTGTACAGAGTGTGGATCTTTCGAGATTCATGTTCTGACCTTTAAAATGTAGATTTCAAGGATTTGAATGCATATGGCAAGGGAAGAGGCATTTTGAGCAGGCATTTAAACAGGCATTTACAATAATGCTTCTCTCAACAGAGGGCTTTTGTTCCGCGATTCTTAAGTTTTGACTAGGCACCAAAAATAACTTTTGTTATTTATAGCACTGTCCCTTCCAGAGGAACAGCCTCTCCCATCAAATCCGCAGATTGAAAAATTGGGAGTTTTACAAATTCTGAATTTAAGAAGGTGAGGGGTGGCCTGAGTCTTTTAGGCCTATATAATTTCAAAATAAGGAGAATAACAGACACGCCTGTACTTTCTCCTATGCCCGTGATGGCGAACCTATGGCACACGTGCCACAGGCGGCACACGGAGCCATATTAGTGGGCACGCCAGCTCAGCTCTGGGGCGCATGCGCGCGCCAGCCAGCTGATTTTCGGGCCTTCTGGGCCCACCAGAAGTAGGGAAACAGGCTGTTTCCTGCCTCTGGAGGGCCTGGGGGGTGGGGGGTAGGGAAGGCCCGTTTTTCTTTCTTACCTGGCTCCAGATCCTCTCTGTGTATCTGGGAACGGTGAAAACAGCCTTTCCCACTCACTTGGAGGCCCTACGGAGGCTGAAAGGGCCCATTTCCCCACTCCCGGTGGGACAGGAAGTGACGTTTTTTCTTGTCCCCAGCCTCCAGAGACTCCTAGAGAGGCTCCTACAGACTCCTAGAGAGGTTCTGGAGGCTGGGGACAGCAAAAAATGTCACTTCCTGTCCCACTGGGAGTTGGGAAATGGGCCCTTTCAGCCTCCGTAGGGCCTCCAAGGGAGTGGGAAAGGTTGTTTTCGCCCTTCCCAGATACACAGAGAGGATCTGGAGCCAGGTAAGAAAGAAAAACGGGCCTACCAGGCCAGCCTGTGCCAGGAACGGGGGGAGGGGGAGGGGGTTGCGCACACATGCACGTGGGCACGTGCGCGCGCGACCCTCCCCCGCCCCCCCCTCCTGGCACGCAATGGCAAAAAGGTTAGCCATCACTGTCCTATGCCATCGACAAGCTCAGTTCCTATTAGGAAGGAATACATTCGGTCTTTGCTCTGGAGGGTTTTCCTTCTCCCAGCTCCCCATCGGATAAATTCCAATTTGTGAATGGTATGCCCTTCCTAGACGTCGCAAGATGTTTTATCTGAGGCCTCATTGGATATGCGGCATGTGCCAAACCCGTTTCCCCCCCCCCCTTCCCTGGGTTATCAATTGGTCCATTGTAGTAAATGTGGGTTTTGTAAGCTGTGAGAATTTAGGCACACAAAGAGATGTACTCTTTGCAAAGAACACTGGCTACTCGGTGCCCAGAATAAACAGTGTAATTACAGTTAATGACCCAAGGTAACCTTTTGGTGATGATATTGGCCATTACGGCTGTTGCAAGCAGAGGTTATAACCAGATCTTTCTCTCTCTTTTTTCAATCATTCCCCCCTCCCCGCCCCTCCCGAAGCTTAAATGCATCCTACCGCAGTAATTTTGGAGGGATGCTGCTTCACTGCTTTGCTAAAAGAATAGGAATAACAGAGTTGGAAGGGACCTTGGAGATCTTCTAGTCCAGCCCCCTGCTCAGGCAAGAAACCGTATACCATTTCAGACAAATGGTTGTCCAATCTCTTCTTAAAAACCTCTGGTGATGGAGCACCCACAAGTTCTAGAGGCAAGCAGTTCCACTGATTTGTTGTTGTTAGTCACGAAGTCGTGTCCAACCCATAACGACCTCATGGACTACGTTCCTCCAGGCCTTCCTGTTCTCTACCATCCCCGGGAGTCCATTTAAGCTCACGCCGACTGCTTCAGTGACTCCATCCAGCCACCTCGTTCTCTGCTGTCCCCTTTTTCTTTTACCCTCAGTCTTTCCCAGCATTAGGCTCTTCTCCAGGGAGTCCTTCCTTCTCATTAGGTGGCCAAAGTATTTGAGTTTCATCTTCAGGATCTGGCCTTCCAAAGAGCAGTCAGGGTTGATCTCCTCTAGGACTGACCGGTTGGATCGCCTTGCAGTCCAAGGGACTCTCACTCCACTGATTAATTGTCTTAACTGTCAACAAATTTCTCCTTAGTTCTGAGTTGCTTCTCTTCTTGATTAGTTTCCATCCGTGGTTTATTGTCCTTCCCTCAGGTGCTTTGGAGAATAGGCTGACCCTCTCTTCTTTGTGGCAGCCTGTTAGGAAATGATTTTACTTAACTTGTTGGGTTGGCAATATATAAACCATGAATATAGCTTTAAGACTGCTGTATTGCTGTATTGCATCATACTGTGTTCTGATTGGTTAGCTCGGTAGCCAATGTCCTTAAGAGGGAGCTAGAAACCTGGTTTGTTTCTCTTTGATTCTCTTTGCTGATCTTTGCTGCGTTTGCTACTGTTTGCAAATATAGAAGAACTGTTAATGTGTATGACTACAACGACTGGTAAGAAGACTTTGCTATTGGATTATCCCTGGACTATAGTTTGATAGCTACTGCTTTATACATGTATGACCTGGACTGTTTAATGGACTGTGCCTTATTACTATTTCCTGAAAGTAAAAACAACTCAGTGTATCTATGTGTTGGCTGTGTTGGCTAACTACTCTCAATCACTTTTCATGTGCACACCCTTGCTACTCAAGGGTTGCTCTGCAAATTTCTTAACACAGCCCCTCAAATATTGGAAGACTGCTATCATGTCTCCCCTAGTCCATCTTTTCATTAAACTAGACATACCCAGTTCCTGCAACTGTCCTTCGTATGTTTTAGCCTCCAGTCCCCTAATCGTCTTTGTTGCTCTTCTCTGCACTCTTTCTAGAGTCTCCACATCTTTTTTTACATCGTGGTGACCAAAACTGGATGCAGGATTCCAAGTGTTGTCTCACCAAGGCATTATAAAAATCCTGGAATCGAATCCTTCAAAGTCTCCCTTAAAAATAAACAAAATGGAAACTTTTAGCACCATGGTGTTCAAACTTTCCTTAGGGATGGCCTTAAGAGATTGTGCCCATCTCGGAGAGCGCTGTGGCTTGTATAGGTATTCCTCAACATACAGCCGTTCATTTAGTGACTCTAAAAGAGTGGCTTGTGACTGTTTTTCAGACTTACGGCCATTGCCGTATCCCCATGTGATCAAAATCCCGACGCCTGTATCTAGCCTCTCACAACTTAAAAATCATCATTTTTTTTTTAAAAAAAATCCTGATTCACCCAAAAGCCCCATTTAAGAGTTTACCAGAAATATCAAACAAATATAAACGGTTTAAAACAAACAATTTTGAATTTCTGGGGGGTGAGGAGGGAACCCCAAGGTTTTGCAGCCGAGCTTTGGTGGCCTCAAGACTCCGTGGATTAACATCTTTTTTTCTAATGTTTTTTGATCAGAAACCGTTTATTTGTTTGGCGGCTGGGACGGGACGCAAGATCTGGCGGACTTCTGGGCGTACAGCGTGAAGGAAAACCAGTGGACGTGTATATCCAGAGACACTGAAAAAGAGGCAAGTTTTGGTGTAATCAGTGGTGGGTTCCTCCCGGTTTGGCTCGGTTCGGCCGAGCTGGTAGTGGTGATGATATGACGTCACCGAACTCTTTGTTCAGGAGCTGGGTCCTCCCGTCTCCCCGCTATTTTTACCTTTTATTTGGCCCTGCCTCCCCAATCTATTCGCTGCCTCCGGAGTCCCAGCTGATCGGCTAGAAGGAAAAAAAGCTGTTTAAACTCTTGCCAAGGGGCTTCAAAGGGCCGCCCTACAGCTGATCAGTGCTGCCACACCACAAGGCAGTGTGGTGGTAGACCAGTGTGCTTTGAAAACAAATGGGTAGACCGGTGCCTCCAAAAACAAATGAGTAGACCAGTGCCTCCAAAAACAAATGAGTAGACCTGTGCCTCCAAAAACAAATGAGTAGACCGGTGCCTCCAAAAACAAATGAGTAGACCGGTGCCTCCAAAAACAAATGAGTAGACCGGTGCCTCCAAAAACAAATGGGTAGACTGGAACGCTCCAAGAACAAATGGGTAGACCGGTACAGCTCTGCAAGCAGTTAAAAGCTTGGTAGACCAGTACCTCTGCTAAATCCTAAAGAATTGTCACATGACCATCAAACCACGCCCACAAAATTAAGCCACACCCACAGAACCGGTATTTAAAAAATTTAGAACCCACCCCTGAGTGTAATCCAAGCTGGGCGTTGGCCCAGATAACACAGTTTTTGTGTGCAAGCTACGGAGGTGACCATCTCACATTCTCCCTTCTCGTGCATTTTGAGTGAATACAAAGTCACGTCCCTTTTTGCCTCTCTACTGCCGCCCCCCCTCCCCCCCCCCGGGCTTTCATAAGAATTGATGGAAAAGTTGGCTGTTCCGTTGCTGAAAATAAACAAAGATGCTTTGGCAGAACAGAATGAAGCAAAGAATTATTATTATTTAAAAAAAAAAAACATTTAATGGAAGTTTTGGAACCGATGGGAAAGGTGGGTCCAGCAAACTCTGCTGGGCTTTATCAAATATCTATGCAGAGAAAACCATATAAACTAAATCCTTTCGGTAGCCGGCAAGGATCTGAAGGTCTAGGATTTGAGAAGGATTTAAATGGACTTTCCTTGAGTAGTTAATTCTTCAATTCTCCTAACTTCACGTCCCTCAACGTTTGCAAGAGGGAGATTTGCTTGCCTCACTGTAGTGACTGTAGAAAAAAAATAGTGCTAGTAAGTGTTTTAAAGCAGGGGTCTCCAACCTTGGCAACTTTAAGACTTGTGGACTTCAACTCCCAGAGTTCCTCAGCCAGCAAAACTTGTGGACTTCAACTCCCAGAATTCCTCAGCCAGGAAGGAATTGAAGTCCACAAGTCTTAAAGTTTTTCTGGCTGAGGAACTCTGGGAGTTGAAGTCCACAAGTTTTGCTGGCTGAGGAACTCTGGGAGTTTAAATTCACAAGTCTTAAAAGTTGCCAAGGTCGGAGACCCCTGTTTTAAAGGCTTAAAAATGCCATACCCCCACTGTGTCTTATAGGTAGTCCTCAACTTACGACCGCGATTGCGCCCAACATTTCCACTGCTAAGCAAAATACACATGTTAACTGGGTTTGGCCCCATTCTGTGATCCGCCTTGCCATCGTTGCGAAGTGAATTACTGCAGTCGTTGAGTTAGTAAAAGGTGGTTATGTGAATCTGGTTTTCCCCCACTGACTTTTCTTGTTAGGAAGTTGCAAAAGATGTTCCCATGACCCCCCCTTTCCCCCCGGCACACTTCAACCGTCACAAATACGTGCCACTCACCAAGCGTCCAAATGTTGGTCTTGTGATGCAGTGTTTGTAAGCAGAGGTGGGATTCGCATCGTTTATCTATCGGTTCGCCCAGCGCCAAAAATGTGAGCATGTCCGTGCTCTGTGCATGTGCCCAGCGTGCACGCATGTGCCCGGCCTTCTGTGCATGTGCTTTGCTCTCACACGCGCCATCCGCATATGCGCCCAGCCTCAAAAAAGTGCCTAAATAAGAAAGCATAGAGCTGGGGCCGGCCCACCTGGGATTTTTGCTACCGGTACGCTTGAACCAGTCCAAACCGGCTGATTACCACCTCTGGTTGCAAGTGTGAAAAACATAAGTAATTTTTCTGTGTCATTGTAACTTCAAACAGTCACTGAATGAATGGTTCTAACGGTTACCTGTAGTTACATAAGCAAACATGCTTCATTTTTCTGTATTTGTTATGTTTATACACCTCCGGGTTTAACAAGGCCCCGAGCAGTTATTTAGTTATTTATTTATTTATTTATTTATTTATTTATTTATTTATTTATTTATTTATTTATTTATTTATTTATTTATTTATTTATGCATGCTGCCCTTCTCCGGAGACTCAGGGCGGCTTACAATGCGTTAAGCAATAGCCTTCAGACTTTTTTATATTTTATACAAAGTCAGCTTATTACCCCCACAAACCGGGTCCTCATTTTACCTACCTTAGAAAGGATGGTGTCAGACTTCGATGCTATCTCAAAATAAATGAATTTCCAAACTGCCAATCTTTAAGGAAATCTTCTCTTTATTTGAGCACAGCAACCGGATCATGACTCGATGCAGACCTTTTGCCCCCCAATCCCTCCCTTTCCGATCCCCAATTATCTGCTTCTCATTGGCTATCTTCCAAGTCACTCTATTGACTTCTTGTCTCGTCATTTCACAGGACTGTCCCCCCTCCCTTCATTTCCACGACGACCCAGCTTCAAAGGGATTTAGCAGGCAAAAGTTCAGGGTTTATCTCTCTCCTCTCTATGCCAGCGGTGAGACGCTGACATCTGGAAGGCTGAGTCAACCTTGAGCCTGGTGAGAATTGAACTCGCAGTAATTGCAGGCAGCTGGAAGCTAAATACTACCTTTAACAGTAGCATTAATCTGCTGCGCCACTCAGGCTCCTTATTAACAACACAAAACCTCCCAATAAGGACACATTACCTTAAACGTGGAAAAGTATATCAGTGAAATATTTTCTTTTCCCCAAAGCAGAAATTGTACCCGTCTCTCACAAACACAAGTGGGTAGAGTCCTACTTGAACAACTTGTGTAGAGCAGGTGATGTCAAGGTCATTGCTTTTTTGAGCCTTAATTAAAATCAGAGAAAAACGCAGTCAAAAGCAGATAAACAACTTCCTGAATTCAGATGTTTTCCAATATTGCTGTAAAGGGAAAGGCAAGAATGTTCATGAACAAGCTATTAAGAAGAACGATCTGTGAATTCTTAGAACATTTGCTTCTCTATGTTAACGGGTTTGTTGAAATACAGAGTACCATATTTTTCGGACTACAAGACGCACCAAGATTTTGAAGAGGAAAACAAGAAAAAAAAAGTTTTTGGCCTCCGTGTGCCTCCGGCCCTCAGGAGCACTTTGCAGGCCTCCCAAACCCTCTGCGCATCCCGTTTTTGTGAAAAACAGTCCCATTTTTGGCTCCTGAACCCCCTCCCCATCCCGGTTTTGCTTTCCCCAGCCCCCAGGAGCACTCTACAGGCCTCTGAAATCCTCTGCACCCAGAAGTGGGTTTCAGCAGGTTCTGACCAGTTCTGGCGAACCGGTAGCGGAAATTTTGAGTAGTTCGGAGAATCGGTAGTAAAAATTCTGACTGGCCCAGCCCCTATCTATTCTCTGCCTCCCGAGTCCCAGCTGATCGGGAGGAAATGGGGATTTTGCAGCAACCTTCCCTTGGAGTGGGGTGGGAATGGAGATTTTACAGTATCTTTTCCCTGCCACGCCCACCAATCCATGCCACACCCACCAAGCCACACCCACAGAACCGGTAGTAAAAAATTTTGAAACTCACCACTGCTCTACACGTCCCATTTTTGTGAAAAACGGGGCTGTTTTTGGCAAAAACGGGACACGCGGAGCAGGGTTTTGGGAGGCCAAAAATGGCCGTATTTTTTCTATAAGACGCAACGACATTTCCACCCTCTTTTTTTGGGGGTGGAGGGAAGTGTGTCTTATATTCTTAAAAGTACGGTACTTTCATAATGTACAAGGGCCCAAAAGTATCTCTGGCTACCTGGGAGAAAGGCTAGTGAATATTACAGGAATGGCTTCTGAATAAACCAGGAAATATTGAAACTACAGGTAGACCTCACCTTACAATTACAATAAGGCCCCAAATTTCCATTGCTTAGCAGGTCAGTTGTTAAGTGAGTTTTGCTTCATTTTATGACCGTTTTCGCTAAGTGAATCCCTGTGAATCATGTGGTCATTAAGGGAATCCGGTTTTAAATTAAAAGGTTGAGAAATGCTCCTCTAGAGAAACATAATATGGCCAGGATATTAATTCTTATTTTTATTTTTGTCCCCCCCCTCCCCCATCTCTAAAGCGACATCATAATTTCATTTCTCTAAAGCTTCTCTTTCTAGTCTTCAAACCCATAAATCACAGATTCATTTTTCTCTTTTTAAAAAAGCCTTCTTATGTATTCTAAGAAGTCTTATCAAACTCTTTCTGGATCTGAGCTTCTTGCTGCCCTTCTTCTCTTCCCTTCCCCAATATTATTTATTTATTTATTTGTTTATTTATTTATTTATTTATTTTCAGATATTTATATTAGGCTATATTAGGCTTTCTCCAGGAAGCTAGGTCTTTTGTATAATGTGCCCAAGATGAGATCATTTGAGCTGGTCATTTGTGTCTTGAGTAAGAACTCTGGCTTGAACCCTTTATGGCAGTGTTTCTCAACCTTGGTAGCTTGAAGATGGGTGGACTTCAACTCCCAGAATCCCCCAGCCAGCAGCGCTGGCTGGGGGATTCTGGGAGTTGAAGTCCACCCATCTTCAAGCTTCCAAGGTTGAGAAACACTGCTTTATGGAATCCTACCTTATTTGGGTTCACTTTCAGCCTATACCAGGGGGGTCAAACTCGTGCCGTCACGTAACGTATCACAACTTCCCCCCCCCTTCGTTAAAATGGGGGTGGGAGTGACCAGCACATGACTCATCTGGCTTGTGGGTCACGGGTTTGACACTTCTGGCCTATTCTGTCTCATCCAGAGTCTGACAGCCTACTTCCAAGCATTGAAAAAGGCATCAACATCACCTCCTCTAAAGGTAGGTAGGTGTCAGACCTGCCACAGATTAAACCTCCAAATAGAAACGATCCTTGGCTCCATCGGTTGAGAAAGATGTAATTTTATTAGAAGTTAAGTGTATTTTTTTTTTTTTAATTTGATTTATATGCCGCCCTTCTCTGGAGACTCAGGGTGGCTTACAATGTGCTCAGCAATAGCCTTCATCCTTTTGTATATTTATACAGTCAGCTTATTGCCCCCACAAACTGGGTCCTCAATTTACCTACCTTAGAAAGGATGGAAGGCTGAGTCAACCTTGAGCCTTGGCGAGATTCAAACCTGCAGTAATTGCAGGCAGCTGTCTTAATAACCAGCTTAATAACAGGGTGCCTTAGACCACTGTACCACCAAGGCTCTTTGCAGAAATGCAAAGCTGGAACTGAGAATCGCGTGCCCAAATCCCTAAGTTCAGCCTTCCCTTCCTTAGCTGTCTCTCATTGTCCACCCCAGTGTAACCAATCAGGTTCGGGCAAGATGTTTTCATAGCGGTCGGTCCAAGCATAGTTTGGTATGCAACTCCTTTCTTCCTCCAGCTGGGTGACCTTGAGGCAGCATCCTGAGAAGATGAAATAATAGTATTTATTTTCGTTTCCCCAAGCATTCCTCCCCTTCATTCCACTTCACCCACAGTTCACGGCAGTCTGTTACCACATAGCAGCGAAGCACAAGAAGCATAAGGTGGCATCTGACAGTAGGCCAGGTCAAGAAAGGACGAATCTTGGCGAATCTTCCAGTGTTTTCCATCAGGTTTCAGTGAATCAGAGTTTTTTGTTCTGGCAAAACCTCTGCACCTCAAAGTGGCTCTGCCCCTTGCAAATTTTAACACAATATTGAGGTTTTCTAACGAGTGGTACGGTGGCCTAGAGGTGGAGCTGTCGCCTCACAATCAGGAGGCTGTGAGTTCGATCCTAGGTAGAGGCAGATATTTCTCTCTCTGGGCACACTGAGAATATATCTGCTGAAAAAAACCTCTTCATTGGTGACAGGAAGGGCATCCGGCCAGTAAACACTCTGCTAGCTCCATTCAGTTGCCCAGACTCCATCCCACAAGGGATTATGGGGTCGTTAAAAGAGGATGATGATTGCGGTTTTCTAATCTCCTCCCTTTGCATGGGGAAGAACAGAAGGCGAATGAGATCATTGCTTTCACGTTAAACAGCATCGTGCTCTTCTGTCAGTTTTTCCAAAGAGAGTTTTAGGTTGACCGAAGATCTGAAAATATTTCTGACAGGAGCGATCGGCAGCTTTACTAAAAAACAAAAACAAAAAATGCCAGAGGAAATTAATGATATTTCTGTTTATCACACATAACAAATGCTACAAGAACCCCACATTCTCTGTGTGAGTGTCAACTTGCAAAGCATCCCTGGCCTGCTCTCAAGTTGCCATAGGCCAGGGGGGATGGGAAACTGGCGAAACGGCACAGCAGCCAAAGACAGATGCACATTCCATGCTTATCCCTCTCAAGGTTGTGTGCCAGGATTACCTACAGCAGCTGGAGGGGAGTGACTTCTACAACCCGCAAAATTTCTCGGTTGGCGAATGTGATTGATGACACACCCTGGGGGGGAGGGGGGAAACATATAATTGGGGTGCAAATTACATAGGGTCAGAGCTGGCTTCACTTCGGAACATGCTGACATGAAGCTCCTAATAAATAACTGGATTTCTTTTGAAGCTTGGATCCCATCTGTCAGAACTGTGACAGTGAGTTTCACAGATGGAAGACAGCTCAATCCCAGGTTCTGCGGAGTCCCGATACTGGCTTGTGAACTGGTTTTTCCGTTCTTTCTTCTCTCCAGAATGGTCCGACTGCTCGGTCCTGTCACAAGATGTGCATCGACATCCAGCGAAGGCAGATCTACACCTTGGGACGTTACCTGGATTCCTCTGTGAGGAACAGCAAATCTCTGAAAAGCGACTTCTATCGCTACGACATCGACACGAACACCTGGATGTTGCTGAGCGAAGATACGGCCGCTGATGGAGGCCCCAAGCTTGTGTTCGACCATCAGGTCAGTTGTCAATCACACCCTAGGGGGCTTAGGAGCATTTGGAATGTGGGTTAATCATATTTGTACTCAGAAGGATGGGTTTGCAACCCTCTGGGTTGTTGTGATGCTTTGTGAGCAAGAGAGAGGGTTGTAAAGCACTGTGAAGCAGTACATAAGTCTAAGTGCTATTGCTATTGTGTGGGATCCTGGAATCCTAGTGGACAGTCACTTAACATATTTTTCAGAGTATAAGGTGCACTCCCCCTCCACCCCCCCAAAGAAGGTGACAATTTGGGTGCATCTTATACACCGAATGTAGCCAAAAACGCAAGGCAAGGAGGCGATGATGGTCTGTGGCAATCTCTGCAGCCTGAAACAGCTGATTGGGGGTATTCCGGGAGGCCAATCCACCCACCAATCAGCTGCTCTTGCCGAATCAGGCTGCAATAATGTGCTGACGCTGACCTTCGTTATTTGCTGCAAGGACTGTCAGAGTTTGCAGCAGCAATCACATCCAGAAAGCACACACAAGTAACTGGTTCAGCAGGATTCAATAACTTCTCTCTATATATAATATAAAGTAAATATACAATACCAAAAGCAGGTTTTCCAACACAAGCAAAACACAAGCAGAGGAGAGGAGTTTCACTTTCAGTTTTAGTTTCTTCAGCTGAAAAAATGCTTTTAAAAGTTAAAAAAAAAAGCCTCTGATGATCGCGCGGCTCAGCTGGGATCATCAGAGGCTTTTAAAAGCATTTTTTCTGCAACTTCTTTGGCCGAAGAGGCTGTAGAAAAAATGCTTTTAAAAGTTAAAAAAAAAAAAAGTTGGCCACGCCCACCCAGACACATTACCCCATCAAGCCATGCCCACAGAACTGGTAGTAACAAATTTTAGATTTCACCCCTACTTTGATCTAGTGTAGAATCAGAAGAACCCAACAGGAAAGGGAAAAAACGGGAGGGTGGAATCAGTGGGAAAATTGCCTTTATTTGTGATATAATTGGGTTTTTTTTTAAAATCACAGTGGGCAGGTTTTTTTTAATAGAAAGAATTAACAGTTTCCATCCAGCAAAAGAGTGAATGAGGGTAGTAATTTGGTCTTCCACCAAGTTCCCTTTTTCTCTTCCTTGCTTTCTCAGAGATCTACCCAGATCACTTTTTTTTTTTTTTTTTTTTTGGGCTAACAGATTTAAATCAGATTGACATCCCTGGGAGAAAATAAGGTGGAGAAGTCAAAATAGAGAGGGCTGAAGAGAGGAAACTGTAAAAAGTCCTTTTGAACAGAGTGAAAAAAGGTCAGAGGATATAAAGAAAGAAAAAATGTGCAGAGAGAAGTTAGTGTATGTGTGCATTAATGTAGGTAGAAAAACAGATGGGAAAGAAGAGTTAAATAAAATAAAATAAAATGTCTGTAACTGTGTTTCTCAACCTTGGCAACTTTAAAATGTGTGGACTTCAATTCCCAGAATTCCTCAGCCAGTTATTAGGCTTTAATTCATGGAACATTTAAAGCAGGGGTGTCCAACTGTGGCAACTTTAAGACCTGTGGACTTCAACTCCCAGAATTCCCCAGCCAGTCATGCTGACTGGGGAATTCTGGGAGTTGAAGTGTACAAGTCTTGAAAGTTGCCAAAGTTGGACACTGCTTATTTAAAGCGTAATATATACTCTTTTTTAAAAAACAAGTCTTGTTTTTCATGATGTCAAGCCGTATTTTTAATAAAAATGCCTTCCATTTGTTGCAGATGTGCATGGATTCGGAGAAACACATGATCTACACCTTCGGGGGAAGGATTTTGACATGCAACGGCAGTGTCGATGACAGCCGGGCCAGTGAACCACAATTCAGCGGCCTCTTTGCTTTTGACTGTCAGTGCCGGATATGGAAACTCTTGCGAGAAGATTCGTGTAATGCTGGTCCCGAAGACGTCCAATCCAGAATAGGACACTGCATGTTATTCCATTCAGTAAGGATCAGCCCTCTGTGGGACTGCTTAAGTTTATATTATCTTGGCCTGTGTGTTAATCTATTAAAATTTTATACAGGGAGTTGTAGGCACCTGGGAGGCGGAATTAAGAGGGGGATCATCTTAGAATCCCTAAGTAGTCATCATCGAACTGAGTCCAACTCTTCTTCAATTCCATTGATCCTTATCTAACTCCAAGGAGATATCAACTAATATCCAAGATGTTAGATATTAACATAAATCTCTGGTACCGGTGACCAACCCAAACTTAACGTTGCTAAGCGAGAGACATTTGTTAACTGAGTTTTGCTCCCATTTTACGACCTTCCTTGTCACCGTTGTTAAGTGAATCGCTGTGCTCAGTAAGTTAGTAAGACTGTCGTTAAGTGAAATCTGGCTTCCTCATTGACTTGGCTTGTCTGATGGTCGCAAAAGGGGATCACGTGATCCCATGAGGCCACAGCAGTCATAAATATAACTCAGTTGCCAAGGGTCTGGATTTTAATCACCTGATCACGGGGGAAATGCTATAAGGGTCGCAAGTGTGAAAAACGGTCCTAAGTCCCTTTCGTGGGTGATGTTGGAACTTGGAACAAACTATGACTTACCTGTATTCTAGACCAGGGGTCTCCAACCTTGAGAACTTTATTTTATTTTTATTTTTTTTAAATACTTTATTAAATTTTCCAAAATAAAAAAGAAAATATACAATCTCTATCTCCTTTCAGAGGTACAGTGTTTATACAATTTGATGAGTCATATGTTAAATAAACTTCATCCTTAGCTATACACTATTCTATGCAATATAACTCTAATTCAAGTACAAAACAGGTCATTTCCTAAAGTCATGTTTTTATCTTGTTCTTCAACCAATTATACCAGTTTCCCCATACGTCATAGTATTTAGAGTTGTCCTCATTATTTAACTCACTCGTCAGTTTTGCCATTTCTGCGCACTCTAGGATTTTGTTTATTAGAGTTTCTTCTGAGGGTATAGATTTATTTTTCCAACATTTCGCAAAGGCTAATCTAGCCGCGGTTGTAATCTGGATTATAAATTGCGTTTTGTTATTATTAAGGCCATCTTCAGTTATGCCCAGGAGGAAAGATTCTGGAGCTAGGACTACCTCCTGTCCCGTTATTTCACAAAGCCAGTGTCGAATTTTGGACCAAAACTTTTTGGTCTCTGGACAAGTCCACCATAGATGATAGAAGGTGCCGACCGTTTTTTCACATTTCCAACATGTGGCTGAGAGAACCTTGAGAACTTTAAGCCTGACGGGCTTCAACTCCCAGCAAAGCTGGCTGGGGAATTCTGGGAGTTGAAGTCCACCAGGCTTAAAGTTGCCAAGGTTGGAGACCCCTGGTCTAGACCAGGGACCACCAATCTTTCGGACCTCAGGGACCACTAAATTCATAATTTTAAATCCCACGGACCACTAATATGATCTGCCTAATGACCGGCTGGGTGGGCGTGGCTAGGTGGCCATGTGACTGGGTGGGCGTGGTCAACTTGATGTCACTCACATTGAGCGCCTCGCCGGCCTCTATTTGCCCCTCTCATCCCATCCACTCCTCTCCTCCCCACCCGGGCTCCTTAGGGCCCCAACAGGAAGCAGTTGTTGGAGCTAAGCAGCCACCATGAGAAAGAGTTAGCTCAGCTCAAATTGGATCTGACCGAGAAGGAGGCTCAGCAGAAGCACCTCACTGAGGACTAGGAGCATAGGCTTTCCAAGCAGAGGGAAGACCTGCGGGAGTGCAAGGCCAGGTACCGGCGCCTGGAGGCTCAGCAGGCTGAGATGGTCAGCCAGTTCCAGGCCATGATGCAGTCCCACTGGAACGAGGCCCTCCGGCTCTTCGCCACCAGCGGCTCTTCCATCCATCCAGCCTTCGCCCAAAGCCCCACACCAGGAGGCTGAAGCAGACCCCAAGTCGGAATTTCTGTCCCCCTCCTACCCACAGAAGAAGACCCCGAAAGGGGAGACACTTTGCAGCAACACAAACATTCATTGCACGTAAGCAGCCCAGGGGCCGTAGTTTGAGGACCCCTGATTTAGTGCAGTATAAAAAATGCAAATAATTTTTCTGCGGACCACCAACCTTTTCTCACGGACCGCCAGTTGGTGATCGCTGGCCTAGACCACACCTAACAACTCTGCGTATCTTTTCTTTTCCCCTCCCTTTTAGAAAAACCGTTGCCTGTATATGTTTGGCGGTCAAAGGTCGAAAACGTACTTGAACGATTTTTTCAGTTACGACGTAGACAGCGACCACGTGGATATCATCTCGGATGGCACCAAAAAGGATTCAGGGATGGGTAAGGCTGCACTTGGGTTGAACGGCTGGGTCAGGGAATGCTGGGAGTTGAAGTCCAACAGATTTCAGAGAAGTCCAGAGATGGGCAAAGAGCAACAAAGATGATTAGGGGGACTGGAGGCTAAAACATATAAAGAACCGTTGCTGGAATTGGGTGTGTTTAGTCCAAGGGTCTGCGACCTTAAACATTCAAAGAGCCATTTGGACCCGTTTCCCACAGAAAAGAAAACACCGGGAGCCACAAAACTCTTCCCGTGCCTGACTATTTCTTGAGCGGCCACAAAACTAGCAAATGTAGTTGAATTAAACTTTGTTTTCTTCTGAAACTTTTCTTTTCTTGGATTTATCCATGGTTGGCCTACCGGGGGTTGAAAAGCTCAATAAATCATGTGCAGGTGGGTGTCGCACATTGGCGGTTGTGATGCATATTTTGAGTGTCAGGGAGCCTCAGCAGAGGGATGAAAGAGCCACATGCGGCTCCAGAGCCACAGGTTGCTGATCCCTGTTCTAGTTTAATTGAAAGAAGGATTCAGGGTGATATAGCAGTACAGGTGGTTCTTGACTTACAACAGTTCACTTAGTGACCATTCAAAGTTACCACGGCACTGAAAAACGCGACTTACGACCGTTTTTCACACTTACGACCGTTGCAGCATCCGCATGGTCACACAATCAAAATTCAGACATTTGGCGATTTAACTCACATTTATGATGGTTGCAAGATCCCAGAGTCATAGGAACACCTTTCGCGACCTTCAGACAAGCAAAGTCAGTGGGAAAACTAGATTCATTTAACAACTGTGTTACTAACTTAACGTCTTAAAGTGGCAAGAAAAGTCGTAAAATGGAGCAAAACTCACTGAACAAATGTTTTGCTTAACAGCATACATTCTGGGCTCAATTGTGGTTGTAAGTCGAGGACTACCTGTATTCCAATACCTCAGGGGCTGCCCCAAAGAAGAGGGAGTCAAGCTATTCTCCAAAGCCACCTGAGGGCAGGACAAGAAGCAACGGGTGGAAACCAATAAAGGAGAGAAGCAACCTAGAACTAAGGAGAAATTTCCTGACAGTGAGAACAATTAACCAGTGGAACCACCTGCTTCCAGAAGTTGTGGATGCTCTAATACTGGAAGTTTTAAAGAAGAGATTGGACAAGTGTCTGAAATGGTATAGGGCCATGATGGCGAACTTATGACGCCTAGCCATATCGGTGGGCACACGAGCTCAGCTCCAGCGTGTATGTGCGCGCCGGCCAGCTGATTTTCGGGCCTTCTAGCCCACTGGAAGTAGGGAAACAGCCTGTTTCCTGCCTTCTGAGGGCCTCGGGGGGGTGGTGGTGGTGGGGAAGGCCCATTTTTTCCTCTCCCCAGCCTCCAGAGTCTTTCTAGGAGCCTGGGGAGGGTGAAAACAGCCTCCCCCCCCGGAGGCAGTCCGGAGGCCAGAAATGGCCCATTTACCTGGGGAGAGAGAAAAACAGGCCAACTGGGCCCACCATGCCATCGCGTGCCAGGAGTGGGGACGGAGCGGGGGGGGGGGTTCGTGCGTGCATGCACAGGGCCTATAGAATTATGGATGTGGGCACACGTGCGCGCGACCCCCCCCTTCCCCGCTCCTGGCACGCGATGGCAAAAAGGTTAACCCTTACTGGTATAGGGTTTCCTGTCTGAGCACGGGGTTGGACTCGAAGGCCTCCAAGCTCCCTTCCAACTCTGTTATTCCCGAATTCTGAGATGGCAAAGGGGCCATACTTTCCCCTTCCTGGTGTATAGCGATCTTTTGAAATAGGACAGAATTCGAAGAAGAAAAAAGAAAAAAAGGCTTGTTTTGATCAAGGGAATCTTCACTCTCAGGTCCATTAAAAAGAAATATTGGAGCAGCTTTGTTTGTGTTATTCCAGCGGTTCCAGCTGTGCTTTGGAACCGGCTGTCTTGTTTTGGAAAGCGAAGCCGCCCAAAATCCACACGATAAATTTTGACGGAGCAGAAACATCTGCTACCTAAAATTGAGAAGAGCCATCGGAATGTTGTTGTTGTTATTGCCTTTTTTTTTTTTTTTGAAACTTTGGCAGACATTCCTATGTTTTCCTTACATAGTTTAAATAAAATCAGAAATTTATTCTCTGTATGCATGTAGACCTGGCTACCTACAGACCAGTGATGAAATCTAAAATTTGTTACTACCGGTTCTGTGGGCGTGACTTGGTTGGGGGGGGGGTAATGTGACTGGGTGGGCATGGCCATTTTTTTTTAACGTTTAAAACCATTTTTTCTACAACCTCTTCAGCGAAAAAAATGCTTTCAAAAGGCTCTGACAATCCCAGCTGAGTTACCTGATCAGCCTATGGATTGATTATATTCAAAACAAATATGGGACTAAAAAGTTTCAAATAGTATATGAATGAATATTTGGATTTAAGAAGATATGTTATTACTTAGCTACGTCAATAGGGAGTTAAAGTGAAAAAGGGATGAAAAGAGTTTATAGATAGTTAGCATATGTTAGATTAAGATTGCTAAATGAAATAACCTGTATTTTGCTCTGGGAAGTCGGGGGGTGGGGGGGAGGGGAAGGAGGTGGGGCTCAAAACTTGGTTAAAATGTTTGTAAAAACTTTTCAATAAAAGAAAAAAAGCCTCTGCCGGTCAGGCAACTCAGCTTGGATAGTCAGAGGCTTTTTTTTTTTTAACTTTTAAAAGCATTTTTTCGGCCAAACAGGTTGTAGAAAAAATGCTTTTAAATTTGTTTTTAAAAAAACCTCTGGTGATCACGCGGCTCAGCTGGGCAGAGGGGGTGGGGGGTGGCACAGGGATTTTTGCTACCGGTTCTCCGAACCACCCGCCTCCATCGCTACCAGATCGGGGAATCCGGTCCGAACCGGGATCATTTCACCCCTGCTACAGACCCCAGCATTTTCTCCTATGAAATGAAATCATCGCATTTTTTTTTTTAGCGCAAGTACAGATGATTCCACAATTGAGCCCAAGATTCCTGTTGATAAGTGAGACAGTTACTAAGTCAGCTTCGCCCCCATTTGACGACTTGTCTTGCCGCGGTGGTTAAGTGAATCACTGCTGAGGTTACGTTAGCAACCTGGTTGTTAAGTGAATCCGGCTGCCCCCCTGGACTTTTGCTTGTCCGACGTTCGCAAAAGGTGGTCCCCGCGACCGTCACAAATCTTAGTCGGTTGCCAAGCCGCCTGAATTTTGATCACGTGACCGTGGGGGAATGATGCAACGGTCGTAAGTGTGAAAAATGGTCATAACTTCTTTCGTAACTTCGAACGGTCCCTAAACGGCGGTAAGTCCAGGATTGGCCAGCACTTGCTAAAGCTTTATTGAAGCCTTCCGCAGTGGGACATCCTCCAGAGCTTTTGCAATATCACAAATCCATCTTCGGCGGCCAGAAGTCAAAGAGGATGAGAATTCTGGCCTTAAGTTCATCCGAAGGCTCCTATTTTGGGGGAACTTGGTTTTCTGAATGAAGAGGCTGCAGCTACGTAACCTCAGTCTGCAAGGAGAGAGAAGCCAATGCTGGTTTGCTTCCATAGCGGCCACCTGCGATGAGTTCATTTCTTGGAAGAAAACAGATCCGTCCTTGTGACCAAACTACCCAGCCAGGATCCTCGGGGCCAAACACATTAGTTGCTGCCTTGGATTTGGACAAAAGAGAAAAGACATAATTAGCCACCTATTTTTTTTTTTTTTTAAAAAAGGAAGAAAGAAAAGAAAAGAAGAAGCAGAAGGAAAAAAAAAAAGCTGTTAGGCTGAATGGCGTCCTTTGTAGGCAAATGACTCATGTAGAAATCATGAATGAATAGAAAAATTCCCGTTGACCGTCCTCGTGTGTCTGTGCAAGTAAATAAACAGCTCTGAACATTTATTTCCCTTGTTTGCGCAGGGAGATGTTAGAGCGAGTCTTTTCTTATAGCCAGGAAGAACAAAAAAACTCCATTCTGTTTTGAAAAGCCTCCCTTTTGTCCGGAGGTTTTGACAGAAGACAGGGCAGGTTTTCCCCTCCCTTCCTCTTCTTTAACCCCACGCATTGGATGAAGGAACAGAGTTGGGTCCTGAAAAAGAGAGGAGATGGATTGGTGAAAGAGCAGGAGGAGACACCCTTCCCCAATTTGGCACCGTCTGGAATGAATTCATTTCCCAGTTGCCCCCAACCAGTTGGAGATTCTGGGAGATGGAGAGGAAGGGAGAGAGGGAAGGAAGGAAGGAAGGAAGGAAGGAAGGAAGGAAGGAAGGAAGGAAGGAAGGAAGGAAAAAAAAGAAAAGAGGGAGGAAGGAAAGGGAGGGAAGGAAGGAAGGAAAAGAGAGGGCGTGAGGAAGGGAGAGAAGGAAGGAGGGAAGGAAAGAAGGAAGGAAAAGGACTACCTGGGGATAAAATTCTCGCCACTGTCAACACCTGCTAATAACGAAATTCTGAATTTTCTCTCAAGCTCTCTGTCCCTCAACCACGCGTGTACCTATTGAAGGAGGGAAAATGCTCCTTTTTGAAGGATTTCATAGCTTTGGGCCTCTGTTTAACCGCTGAGTTTTTCAGGCTAACGTGCCTTCCCCACCTGTTGCCAAAAGGCAAAACGTTTAAGATATTTAAAGTTTTCTTTTCTTTCCTTTTCCTTTTCCTTTTTTTCTACTGGCACCAAGAACATGGGTGGGAATGTACCTAGCAATTTTTATGAGTGAGTTAGTAAAAATAGCAGCCTTCTGACAGCATCTTTGTATAAAAGCAGCTGTGGACTAAATTTGTTGGGAAATTAAGTGCTGTTCTCTCTCTCTCTCTTTCTCCCTCTCTGCCTCTGTTCCTTCTCCTCCCTCACCCTCCCTCCCTCTCTCTACCTGTTACCCCTCCCTTCTCCTTTTCCCTTCCTCCCTCCCTTCCGCCTCCCTCTCCTCCCTCCCTCTCCCCTCTCTCTTTCTCCCTCTCCCTCCCTCCCTCCCCCTCCCTCCCCCTCTCCCTCTCCTCCTCCCTCGCCCTCTCCGTCTTCCCCCTTTCTCCCCCTGTCCTCCCCCTCTCTACCTCTCTTCCTCCTCCCTCCCTCACCCTCCCTCTCTCCACCTCCCTCTCCTCCCTCCCTCTCCTTCTCCCTCCCGCTCCCCTCTTTCTCTCCCCCTCTGCCTCTCCTCCCTTCCCCTCTCCATCTTCCCCCTCTCCCCCTCTCTGCCTCTCTTCCTTCTCCTCCCTCACCCTCCCTCCCTCTCTCTACCTGTTACCCCTCCCTTCTCCTTTTCCCTTCCTCCCTCCCTTCCGCCTCCCTCCCTCTCTCCTCTCTTTCTCCCTCTCCCTCCCTCCTTTCCCCTTCCTCTCCCTCTCCTCCTCCCTCTCCCTCTCTGTCTTCCCCCTCTCTCCCCCTGTCCTCCCTCTCTGCCTCTCTTCCTCCTCCCTCCCTCACCCTCCCTCTCTCCACCTCCCTCCCTCTCCTTCCTCCCTCTCCTTCTCCCTCCCGCTCCCCTCTTTCTCTCCCCCTCTGCCTCTCCTCCCTTCCCCTCTCCGTCTTCCCCCTCTCTGCTTCTCTTCCTTCTCCATCGCCCTCCCTCTCTCTCCATCTCACTCTTCCCCCCTCTCTTTCTCCTTCCCCCCTCTTTTTCTCCCTCTCTTCCTTCTCCCTCCCTCTCCCCCCTCTCTCTCCCTCCTTCCCTTCCCCTCCCTCCCTCTCCTCCCTCCCTCTCCCCTTTCTCTTTCTCTCCCCTTTTCCTCCTTCCCCTCTCCCTCCCTCCCTCCCTCCCTCTTTGTCTCTCATCTCCCACTTCTCCCTCCCTCCCTCCCTTTTCCTGGCAACACTTTCTGTTTTATATGTAAACATTGGACTCTGGTGTTTTCCTGTTTTCGGTTGCCTTGGCAGAGTACGTGGTGATGCAAAATCGCTTTGGCTTGAAGGCCAATTTTGCATGATTATGTCATGCCGTTTAAGAAGGGCGGTGTCCATATTCAGCATCCATTTCTGACACCCTGGCCCTCGGGGGGGGGGGGGAAGCAGAATATAATCTTCTGCCTCCGCCAATACATTTTATTCCACTGAAGAAAATAATAAAAAGAGACTTATAATATTGGTTTTGGATTGTAGCTGCCACTGTCCTTCGCATTCGGCATTGCTAGCTAGGGCTGGTGGGTGTTTTGTCTAAAGCATCTTGCCAAATATTTCTTTAAAAAAAAACTCATTAAAAAAAATCCCATATACACGTTTTTACGAGACTGTGACTAAAAACGATGGTCAGGCGTTTTGCTTTGAGCTCCGTTCTGCAGTAAATGCTTTACTTTAGAGTTTTTTTTTTTAAATCTCGCCTTTATTATTTTTTATAAATCATTTGTTGAACATAACCTAATTCTCCGAGAGAGGGGGGGGGAGGGAGGGAGGGAGAGAGAAAGAGAGAGACTAGAACTCATTGTCTCCTGCTGATTGGCCCAAAAATTGACTTTTGATGGCTAACGCGGGACTAGAACTCAGTGTCTCCTGCTGATTGGCCCAAAAAATGACTTTTGATGGCTAAGGCGGGACTAGAACTCTGTCTCCTGCTGATTGGCCCAAAAATGACTTTTGATGGCTAAGGCGGGACTAGAACTCAGTGTCTCCTGCTGATTGGCCCAAAAGTGACTTTTGATGGCTAAGGCGGGACTAGAACTCAGTGTCTCCTGCTGATTGGCCCAAAAATCGACTTTTGATGGCTAAGGTGGGACTAGAACTCAGTATCTTCTAGCAATTGTCTCAAAAATCACCCAGCTGGTTTTGAGGGCTAAGGCGGGACTATAACTCCTCATCTCCTGGTGATTGGCCCAAATCACTGTGACAGGTTTGTTTTGTTTTTTGCCATGGGTGTTCAGTGAATAACTGCAATTAAGTGAATCACATGATTATTAAGCAAATCTGGCTTCTCTTTCTCCCCCCCCCCCATTGACTTCCCACCTGGGAATCTTGCAAACGGTGATCACATGACCCCAGGATATTACATCCATCTTGAAATGCATGCTGGTTGCCAAGCATTTAAATGTTGATCACGTGACTGTGTGTGTGTGTGTGTGTGTGTGTGTGTGTGTGTGTGTGTGCTGCCATGAGTGTAAATGTGGAAAACACGTCCATAAGTCAATCTTTGTCCGTGACACTGGAACTTTGAACGGCCCTTAAGTGAACGGGTTGTAACTTAATATATTTGAATCATTACAACAGATTAACAGAGTTGGGAGGGACCCTGTAGGTCATCAACTTCAGCTTGGCTGTCTCAGGAATTCTGGGAGTTGAAGTCCACAGGTTGTAAAACAGCCACAATTGCCCACCCCTGCCCTACACCATTTCTGACAAATGGCAGTCCAATCTCTTCTTGAAAGCCTCCAGGGATGAAGCTCCCACAACTTCTGAAGGCAACTTCAGTTCCATGGGTTGATTGTTCTCACTGTCAGAAACGTTCTCCTTATTTCCAGGTTGAATCTCTCCTTGATCACTTTCCATCCATTATTCCTTGTCTGGCCTTCAGGTGCTTTGGAGAATAGCTTGACCCCCTTCCTCCTCTCTGTGGCAGCCCCTCAAATATTGGAAGATGCTCTCCTGTCTCCCCTGGTCCTTCTCTTCACTAGACTAGCCATGCCCAGTTCCTGCAACCGTTCTTCATATATTTTATCCTCCAGTCCCCTAATCATCTTCGTTGCTTTTCTCTGCACTCTTTCTAGAGCCTCGACATCTTTTTTATAGTGTGGTGACCAAAACTGGATGCAGCACTCTAGGTGTGGTCTTACTAAGGCTTTACAGAGTGGTATTAGTAACTCCCTTGATCTTGATTGAATCCCTCTGTTCATGCAATTTAGGATTGCATTGGCTTTTTTGGCTGCCGCCGCACACCGTTGTCTCATTCTCGTGGGGGAAGAGGAGACGGTTACAAACTCCGGGCCACCAAATTTGAGAGATTGGGGTAATCTGATTTTCAAGATCCCGTCGGGTAGGATTCCTTTCCTTGGAATCTGTCTGTCTGTCTGTCTGGCAAGGGAGTTGTGGCAATTTGAAAATGCTAATGTAAAGGAGAATATTTTGTAAGCTCAGGGTTGAAAGGAGGGCTCCTCTCTCACCGCAACCGTCAGAAGTACACACCAGTTGCCAAGCCTCTGGAGTTTGATCCCGTGGCCGCAGGGAATGCTGCCACGGTCGTACATGTGAAAAGGGGGTCACGGTTATCAGCACCGTTGTAACTTCAGATGGTCACCAAAGTAATGATTGTAAATCCAGGATTACCCGTAGTCTTCCTCTCTGCCCTTCTTATGTAAAATAATTTCATGGTGTGTGTGTGTGTGTGTCTCTCTCTCTTTCTTTTACACCTCTTGTGTTCAGGAGGCAGCAAATCTAAACGAAACGCCAGGCCGAACATTTGTGTTTTTGTTTTTCCTCCCCGAACATCTGAGTCACACACAGCTTTTTCCCTGGCTCATGCTGCCTCCGGTGTTTGTGCTGTCGAAAACTGCTTAGTCACACCGTGGTGTGTGTTGTCGTTCCCCCTTCTCCTCCTCCTCCCTTTAGAGTTTGGATCAAGCTTGGAGGGGGAAAAACCCCCCCCCTCGATTAGCAAGATCGAGATAGCGCTAGACTGCCCTCAGCATATGAATTTGGAAGGGATGTCCGTTGTTTGTGTGTGTGTGAGAGGGAGGAGGAGGAGAGAGAGATATATAGGGGGGGGGAGAGAGAGAAGGAAGAGGAGAAAGAAGAAGAAGAAAGAGAGAGAAGGAAAAGGAGGAGGAGGAGGAAGAGAGATAGGGGAGAGAGAAGGAAGAGGAGAAAAGAAGAAAGAGAGGGAGGAGAGGGAGAGAGGAGAGGGGGAGAGAGAGAGAAGAGGAGGAGGAGAGAGATAGAGAGGGGGGAGAGAGCGAGAGAAGGAAGAGGAGAAAAAGAAAGAGAGAAGGAAAAGAAGGAGGAGGAGAGATGGGGAAAGAGAGTGAGAAGGAAGAGGAGAAAGAAAGAAGGAAAAGGAGAAGGAGAAGGAGAGATGGGGAGAGAGAGAGAAGGAAGAGGAGAAAGAAGAAGAAGAAAGATGGAGGAAAGGGAGAGAGGAGAGGGGGAGAGAGAAAGAAAAGGAGTGGGGAGAGAGAGAAGGAAGAAGAAGAAAGAAGGAAGAGGAGGAGGAGAGATGAGGGAGAGAGAGAAGGAAGAGGAGAAGGAAGAAGAAAGAGAAGGAAAAGAAGGAGGAGGAGGAGTGTTAGGGGGAGAGAGAGAAGGAAGAGGAGAAAAGAAAGGGAGGCGAGGGGAGAGAGAAGGAAAAGGAGAGAGGGTGGAGGGCGAGAGAAGAAAGGAAAAAGAAGAAGAAAGAGAGAGAAGGAAAATGAGGAGGAGAGATGGGGGAGAGAGAGAGAAGGAAGAGGAGAAAGAAGAAGAAGAAAGAGAGATAGAGGAGAGGGACAGAGAGGAGAGGGGGAGAGATAAGGAAGAGAAGAAGAAAAGGAAGAAAAAGAGAGAGAGAAAGAGGAGAGGGAGAGAGAGAGAGAAATTTAGGCTGGGGGAGCTGGCACAGGAGTGGGTACTGGAGGAATTTGCATCCTCCCGCCTCTGAACCCCCAAACAACTTTGACCGGATACGAGGCACGGATTGCCGTTCTTCTCGTCTCCCCAATCTCCACCCCACCCACCCCCCAAACTGTAAAATGATCCAGGAGGAGAAGAGAGGAAAACAGAGCCGCCGCGGCCAGATCACATGCCGGTTACACATGCCAGCCGAAAGGCCGGTTGCTGTGGGAAACGGGAGCAGGACCTGCCCTGTAAACATCAGAGCAGTCAATTATTTGATTACGCTTTGATGGGGATTAATGTGAGGTCTTCGGCCCTTCCTCTCGCGGCCATCCAGGCGGCTGCTTGTGGAGAAACGGGCTCCGGGGGTGGGGTGCGGGTGGGTGGGTGGTGGGTTTTTCGGCAGGTCCCTTCGATGGCCACCTGAGCGTTGCTCACAAAGGAATTCTCGCCAAATTCTTGCTTTAAATTCCCACCGTGGGAGCGTTAGGATGAGCGGCTTCCCCGCATCTTAGAGTCCTAGAATTGTAGGGCTGGAAGGGGGTCTTCTAGTCCAGGGGTCTCCAATTGTTCAAATCCCAGAAGTAAGTAAGGAGCCTGGATAGCTCAGCAGACTAATGCATTGTAATTTAACTCCAGCTGTCTGCAATTAGTAAGTTCGAATCTTACCAGGCTCAAGGTCGACTCAGCCTTCCATCCTTTCTAAGGTAGGTGAAATGAGGACCCAGTTTGTGGGGGCAATAAGCTGACTTTGTATAAATATACAAAAGTATGAAGGCTATTGCTTAACGCATTGTAAGCCGCCCTGAGTCTCCGGAGAAGGGCGGCATATAAATCAAATTAAAAAAAAAAAGTCGAGAAATACCTGTATGTGAAATGGAATAGTCAATGAGAGAGAGAGAGAGAGGGAGGGAGAGAGAGAGGGAGGGAGGGAGAGAGAGAGGGAGGGAGGGAGAAAGAGATAGGGAGGGAGGGAGGGAGAGACACAGAGAGGGAGGGAGGGAGAGACACAGAGAGGGAGGGAGGGAGAGACAAAGAGGGAGAAAGACAGGGAGGGAGGGAGAGACGGAGGGAGGGAGAGACACACAGAGAGAGGGAGGGAGGGAGAGACAAAGAGGGAGAGAGACACGGAGGGAGGGAGAGAGACAAAGAGGGAGGGAGAGACAGGGAGGGAGGGACAGACAGACACAGAGAGGGAGGGAGGGAAGGAGAGACAAAGGGAGAGAGACGGGGGAGAGAGAGACAAAGAGGGAGGGAGAGACAGGGAGGGAGGGACAGACACGGAGGGAGGGAGAGACAGGGAGGAAGGGAGAGAGAGAGAGGAAGGGAGAGACACAGACGGAGGGAGGGAGAGACAAAGATGGAGGGAGAGATGGAAGGAGGGAGGGAGAGACAAAGAGAGGGAGGGAGAGACGGAGGGAGGGCGAGACGGAGAGGGAGAGACAGAGAGGGAGGGACGGATAGACAGGGAGGGAGGGAGAGAGAGAGATTCATTTTCAATTGATTATGGAGCTGTGGCCTATCTAGGTGAACATGTGGTCCATCAAATGAGAGACAGAGGGAGAGACAGAAGAGAGAGAGGGAGGGAGGGAGAGAGACACAGAAAGAGAGGGAGGGAGAGAGAGAGAGAGATAGGAAGTAGGGGAGGAGGAGAGGGGGGAGAGAAAGGGAGGGAAAATGAGAGAGGTGGAGAGGGAGAGAGACACACACGGAGAGAGGGAGAGAGGAAGAGAGAAAGAGAGAGAGGCAGGAAGAGAGAAAGGGAGAGGGAGAGAGGGAGAGATTCATTGTTTGATTGATTATGGAGCTGTGGCCTCTCATGGTGAACATCTGGTCCTCCAGGGAACAATGCTGTCAATCACTCATTTCCCTCTTCTCATGCCAGGGATAGTAGAGCCAAGATAGGTTGAAATGAGGCCGGGTTGAAAAGGTACAAAAATTCCATGGCTCAAATTGGACATCTTTGACCGTTAGTGGCCTCTATGCAACCCCCCACCCAAAAAACGCATATTTGTGCCTATCCAATGTTAACTTTTTGTGAAAAACATATTCCCCTCCTGCTATTGTGGTGCCTGCCTATGGATTCCCTTTAGTTCTGCACTGATTCTTCCTCCCTGGAGCCAGCTTGGCATCTCCCTGTCATTTCCTTTCATTTTAAGAGCGAGCGTATCGAATGGGCAGGATTTAAAACCAGCATTAATGTCCACTTTTCCACCAATTTGCTTTTAATGACCATGTGGGAGCTAACATCCGTGAAGCTGCAAGAAGACAAACTTGGCTCAGCACCTCCGGATTCTGTGATGGATCCGCCATCTAGCGGTCCCTTTTATTGTGATAGATCTGCCATCTAGCGGTCCCTTTTTATTTTTTCGGAGAAATGTAACTTTGCTCTCCTTCATCCGTAGTTCCAATGACCGGCTTCACCCAAAGAGCTACCATTGACCCGGAACTGAACGAGATCCATGTGCTGTCTGGACTGAGTAAAGACAAGGAAAAACGGGAAGAGAACGTTCGGAATTCCTTCTGGATTTACGACATCGTCCGAAACAGCTGGTAAGCAGGAGTTCCTTTTACTCCCCCCTCTCGGTTAAGTCTCTTTTTGCCTTTGGCAGAGATCATCTTGATTAATAGGCAAGGGTGGTGCGGTGGCCTAGAGGTGGAGCTCTCGCCTCACAATCAGGAGGCTGTGAGTTCGATCCTAGGTAGAGGCAGATATTTCTCTCTCTGGGCACAAAGGGAATATATCTGCCGAACAAAACTCCGCACTGGTGACAGGAAGGTCATCCGGCCAGTAAAACACTCTGCTAGGTCCATTCAGTTGTCCAGACTCCACCCTGCAAGGGATTATGGGGTCGTTAAAAGAAGAAGAAGATCTTGATTAATAGACAAGAGGGCAGATTGACCATGTTTGAAATTTGCAGGTTTGCTCCAAGAAAGCCAGAATCTCTCACAGGAAGCAGATAGTATGCATTTCATAACTGCAAACGCTGATAAATGAACCAGTCAGAGCCAGAAGTGGTTTGTCTAGTTTTGCAAGGTAGAACTTGAAACAACAACATTTCGAATTTAACAATTTTTCATTTGCCACTCACTAAAGCACAAGGTAGTCCTCGACTTATGACCACAACTGAGCCCAAAAATTGATGTTGCTGTGTGAAACATTTGTTAAGTGAGTTTTGCCCCATTTGACCTCCTTTTTGGCTTCCAAAAAGGACGATAATTTGCTAACACAGCCGGGTCCAGGGAGGGCTTCTTGAGGAGGGGCCTCACCACCGCCTCTTTCAAGGCGGCGGGAAAGACACCCTCACTCAAAGAAGCATTTATAATCCCCTGGAGCCAGCCTCACATCACCTCCCGGGAGGCCAGTACCAACCAGGAGGGACACGGGTCCAATAAACATGTGGCCGCACTCAGTCTGCTCAGTATCCTGTCCACGCTTTCGGGAGTAAATTGCCAGGCCCGGAGCTTCCAGCCACAAAGCTGTAAATCAAACTCTCTCAAGCAGGCTCTGAAACACGAATTACGATGAATAAATCCAAATGACGCCATTCACCTTTAGCTTCTATTTATTCCCCAGCCAGGGAGGAGCCATTCAGCGTCCACATGTGCCTTCCTTTCTAAGTCGGCTCCTGGTACGCAATTGTTCTCCTCTCCTGACAGCTCTGCGCATACGTGCATCTGGAACAGGCCCCAGCTGTTCTTTTTTTTTTTTTTTTAAATTTGATTTATATGCCGCCCTTCTCCGGAGACTCAGGGCAGCTTACAAGGCGTTAAGCAATAGCCTTCATACTTTTGCATATTTTATACAAAGTCAGCTTATTGCCCCCACAAACTGGGTCCTCATTTTACCTACCTTAGAAAGGATGGAAGGCTGAGTCAACCTTGAGCCTTGGTGAGATTCAAACTTACTTTTTAATTGCAGACAGCTGGTGTTAAATTACAGTGCCTTGTCTGCAGACGTATCCCCACTGATCTTCTTCCCCCCTTATCACCGACTCCGAAGGCAGCTGGGAAATGCCCTAGCTCTCGCTCTCTGCTTCCCACGCAGAGCATCCATCAGAGCCTTCCGCAGACTTCAGGACTGGCTCAAGTTCCTCCCCAACCTCCTCATCGTCCGAATCTGCTGGCGGCAGCCGGCAGGCTACAACAGACTCGCCAGATAACCTCCTGGTGCCGATGTCCTGTATTTCAGGTCCTGCGTCTACAAGAACGATCAAGCAGCCAAAGAGAACTTGAACAAGAGCCTCCAGGAAGAAGAGCCCTGTCCGCGTTTTGCACACCAGCTTGTGTACGATGAATTGCACAAGGTAAGCTGCTTGAGAATATGGTGGGGTGGGCAAGGTTACCATCTAAATGTCAGCATTCCAGAAAAACCTCTGCTCCAATTAAAAACTCTTGAGGCCAGCATTTTCTCAGAGTTCCATTTATTAGAGTAGGTATACTGGCACATCTTGGGGAAACCCGAATCTGAGAGTTCTGGGTTTTCCCCAGTGGTAAAATCTAAAATTTGTTACTACCGGTTCTGTGGGCGTGGCTTGGTGGGGTGGGGTAATGTGACTGGGTGGGCGTGGCCTTTTTTTTTTAACTTTTAAAACCATTTTTTCTACAACCTCTTCCGCAAAGAGGTTTTTTTTTTTTTTTTTAAATTTGATTTATATGCCGCCCTTCTCCGAAGACTCAGGGCGGCTTACAATGCGTTAAGCAATAGCCTTCATCCTTTTGTATATTTATACAAAGTCAGCTTATTGCCCCCACAAACTGGGTCCTCATTTCACCTACCTTAGAAAGGATGGAAGGCTGAGTCAACCTTGAGCCTTGGCGAGATTCGAACCCTGCAGTAATTGCAGGCAGCTGGTCTTAATAAGCTTAATAACAGGGTGCCTTAAACCCCTGTACTACCAAGGCTCTTTTTAAAAAAATGCTTTTTTAGTTAAAAAAATGCTTTCAAAAGGCTCTGACGATCCCAGCTGAGTTGCCTGATCGGCAGAGGCTTTTTTGCTTTTAAATCCCTCTGACGATCAGGCAACTCAGTTTGGATCGTCAGAGGCATTTAAAAGGGAAAAAAAGGATTTTTTTTTCTTTTAAAAGCCTTTGATGATCCCAGCTGAGCCGCGCGATTATCAGAGGCTTTTTTTTTTTTACTTTTAAAAGCATTTTTTCAGCCGAAGAGGTTGTAGAACAAATGCTTTTAAAAGTTAAAAAAAAAAAAAAAGCCTCTGATGATTGTGCGGCTCAGCTGGGCATTGGGGAGGGGGGGGGGACAGGGATTTTTGCTACCGGTTCTCCGAACCACCTGCCTCCATCGCTACCGGATCAGGTGATCCGTTCCGAACTGGGAGCATTTCACCCCTGGTTTTCCCTCAGTAAATCAAAACCCCCAAAACCATCCCCTCACTCCTCAGTCGATCCCATGCTCCAATCACCATCCGTTCCATCTCGAGACAGCACTCCGACCACTCCTTCTCCAGATGCAGGCTCGTCCTGACCTTGACCGACGGGAAGAATGCGGTTTTGTCTAAAGAAAAAAAAACCCTCAAATAAATCCTCCCTCCTACTTTCCCACACATGAGAAGGTGGCAGCTTGGAAGCTTCCGGCCTAATATGGCTTCCAAAGCTGACACTAAGACTTGGATGAAACACCCATGAGATGCACGCTAGGTCTCCTAATTGCCACGATAAGGTTACAGAAATAGGATTGGGTTGAGTGGACATCCTGGTCAACTCCAACCAGCAGTGAGTTTCCAATATTCCTACCACCTTCCGCGCATGTGCCCGGCCTTCCGCGCATGTGCCTGGCCTTGAAAACGTGGCTAAATAGGACAGCATTACGCCGGGGTGCCCGCAGTCTCTGCTACCGATTCGCCCGAACCGGTCCAAACCGGCTGAATACCATCTCTGACTCCAACCATGCCATGAAGATGTCTTCTCCTCCCTCTGGGTTGCTGGGATAGGCACCTTCCGGAAGGAGAGCCAAATCCAAGTCTTCCCTTTGAGGCCGCTTAATATCTGAAGCCTGGCTCTCCGAACTTGGTAACTTTAAGACTGGTGGACTTCAACTCCCAGAATTCCCCAGCCAATATGAGGAATTGAAGGGAGTTGAACTGGGAGTTGAAGCCCGCAAGTCTTAAAAGTTGCCAAGTTTGGAGAGCTCTGATCTAGAAGAAAAGAAGACCCAGAAGGCAAAAACGGTCAAACCTGAAATCTGCTGAGGCTCGCGTGAGGGGGGCCGTGAGCACCCACGACAACATGGCGATGCGCACACTGGCCAGCTGTTCACGCAGCCTGGTGGCCATTAGCCTGCAGTCCACAGGTTGGGGACCCCTGCTTTAACCCGTGTCGAACTCAAGGGCCGGTGGCCAGATCCGGCCAGTGGGGTGCTTAGATCTGGGAACACCCTGGAAACAGAAAAGGACCGGCCTGCAGTACCTCTTCCAGCAAAAATGGAGCTTCTGAGCTGCATTTTCGCTGGCAGAGGGTTGCAGGATGCCGTCGCAGCCAAAAATGGATCTCGGGAGCCTGTTTCTCTGGCAGAGCTCTCGGGCCACTACAGGTGCCCCCGACATGAGTGACATCAAGCTGGCCACGCCCAACCTGGCCATGCCCACCCTAGCCCCCCGAGGTCAAACACAACCCTGATGTGGCCCTCAATGAAATCGAGTTTGACATCCCTGCATTAGATCAAATGAACTTTTCTTGTAGTTACTTCAGTCCCCCAGCACAGAGATCAAGGTTTATACGTTGGGGTATATTCCCACCCTTTCGTCCGAGTAAGGAGAGGCAGACCTGCAGCTTTGTCTCTTCCTCTGCCTTTTCAGAGAGTGCAGAACCTCGGCACCATAAACAGCTGTGCGCGCAGCAGCGGCAGCAGCCCCAAGCTTTTGGTCATAAGTCCAGTCGTGCTTCTTGGAAAAACATATCCAAGTGTTCTGACCTAGGCTTCACAAAAGCACGCAACAGACTCCGTGTCCCGACAAAACCCCCTTTTATTAAGCGAATGTGAATTCCTCTCAATCACATCCAGCAAAGTCCCGGCAAACAGTCTTTCCAAGGTGAATTTACAACCACAGACCTTATCAGGCTTGGAGAGCTGCCAGGCCGATAGCTTCCAAACGCATCGCTGTACAAGAAAAGACTTGGCAAGGAGTCTCTGAGAGTCACAGATCTTCACACTAGTGAAATGAACTAATTGTCTCCTGCAAACTCCACTCCCCTTTTGCTCCTCTTTATTCCCTATGGGAGAGGCCATTCACCATCCACCAGTGCGTTTACTCCTGAGTCGGCCCTTGTTCCTTAACTTCCCTTCTCCTGGCAGCTCTGCGCATGTGCACATTGGGAACAGGCTCCAGCTGTTCTTCAGCCCCACTGATATCCGACTCGAAGGCAGCTGATAACTGTCAGACGGCCCTGGCCCCCTCTCTGCCTCCGACGCAGAGCCCTCATCAGAACCTTCCCCAGACTCCAGGACTGGCCCATGTTCCTCCCCAACCCACTCACTGTCCGAGTCTACTGCCAGCTCTGCTGGCCGCTGGCGGGCCACAACACCAAGGCTTCCCTAACCGCTGTTTTATTTATGACCAGATCTCTTCCCTGCTTCTCCCTTCAAGGTCCATTATTTATTTGGAGGCAATCCAGGCAAGCCCTGTTCTCCAAAGATGAGGCTGGATGACTTCTGGTCCTTGAAACTCTGCCGACCGTCCAAGGAATACTTGCTTCGGCATTGCAAGTACTTGATAAGGAAACACAGGTACAGACCTGCAAAGGGGTGAAGGGAGGGGGCTTTAACAATGGCATAGTGGAGGTGGGGTAATAAAGACTTAAAGGTGATCCATTAAAACAGTGTTTCTCAACCTTGGAAGCTTGAAGATGGGTGGACTTCAACTCCCAGAATCCCCCAGCCAGCAACGCTGGCTGGGGGATTCTGGGAGTTGAAGTCCACCCATCTTCAAGCTACCAAGGTTGAAAAACACTGCATTAAAAGCATCGGGCTGTTTGTTTTGTTTTATGTTTTATTAAAGTTATATACCGCCCTACTCCCGAAGGACTCAGGGCGGTGAACAGGCACAGAATAAAATACATAAATACAAAAGTTAGAAACAGTTTAAAACCAAATTAAATAATTGAGCCCAAGACAATTAAAAATCCCAATAATTTAAAACAAATTAAAATTTCAGTTTAAAAATTTAAAAGAAAGGGGAGAAAATTAGGCCAGGCCGGCTTGCTGGAATAGGAGGGTCTTAAGAGCACGGCGGAAAGTACGCAGATCCGGGATCCTCCGTATCTCCGGGGGGAACTCGTTCCAGATAGTGGGTGCCCCCACAGAGAAGGCCCTCCCCCTGGGGGCCGCCAGTCGACACTGCTTGGCTGTCGGCACCCGGAGGAGCCCCTCTCTGACAGCGTACCGGCCGGTGGGAGGCTGTTTGTGGTAGTAGGCGGTCCCGTAAATAACCAGGTCCTAAGCCATGGAGCGCTCTAAAGGTGGTAACCAAAACCTTGAAGCGCACCCGGAAGACCACCGGGAGCCAGTGCAGCTCGCGCAGGAGAGGTGTTACACGGGAGCGCCATGTTGCTCCCATAACCACCCGCGTGGCGGCACTCTGTGCCAGTTGGAGCCTCTGGGTGCTCCTCAAGGGGAGCCCCATGTAGAGAGCATTACAATAGTCCCGGCGGGAAGTGATGAAGGCATGAAGTGACAGTGCGTAAGGAGTCCCGATCCAGAAAGGGACGCAACTGGCGAATCAGGCGAGCCTGATGAAAAATCCTCCCGGTCACGGCCGTCAAATGCTCTTCTAAAGACAGCCGTGAATCCAGGAGGACGCCCAAGTTGCGAGCCCTCTCCGTGGGGGCCAGTGATTCCCCACTTGGGCTGGTTTTTTTTTTCCAATTTGATTTATTTCAACGGAGCTCCTGGCTGTTTTCAGTTAGCATCGAAAGAAGTCGTGTCGAAGTGGGACCAGGGGAGGAGTCAAGTGGGGAATTAGTCTGGCATCGTTAAGTAGGTGCAAGTGGACAAATTTCGACACCCCTTGAATGCCATTGAACCAGCGTGGCTGGCTGGGGAATTCTGGGAGCTGAAAGTCCCCAGGCCAAGATGGGACACACCCCTGATTTAGGAGATCAATCAAATGCAAGTCAGGTCTGGTCTTCATCCATTTAAAGATGAGGCTCTAGTCCACATGAAGTTCTGGTCTTGGACAGCCCAGGAGAAATGGTGTCAGGCATCTAGGTATTTTTCAGACTGTAAGACACACTTTTTTCTCTCCTAAAAGGGGTGAAAATGTCTGTGCATCTTATAGACCAAATATTGCCGAAGCCCCACCCACCCGCCAGCTGTTTTTTGGCCTCCGGATGCTCCGGTTTTGGGGCTTTTTTCAGCCCATTTTTGAGGCTTTTCTTGGCCCATTTTCAGGGCTTTCCTTGGCCTGTTTTCGAGGCTTTTTTCGGCCCCTTTTCGGGGCTTTTTTTGGCCCATTTTCGAGGGTTTATTTGACCCATTTTTCCCAAAAATCGGGCCAAAAAACGCCTTAAAATGGGCTGAAAAAAGGCCCGGAAAAAGGGAGGCCAAAAACTTTTTTGTTGTTTTCTTCTTCTAAATTTAGGAGCGTCTTATAATCAGGTGCGTCTTATAGTCTGAAAAATGCGGTATATTTTTATATTTGGATGATGGCCTTTTTAAAATAGTCTCATGAGTCTTATTAAGTTCTCCCAAGCTGCCTCCATCATCCCGGAGCTACCTCCTGACCTTGTGTGTCTCCACAGGTTTGAAGAGAAAGCCCAGACGGATCCTCTAAGTGCCCTAAAATATTTGCAGAACGACTTGTTTGTCACTGTGGACCACTCGGATCCTGAGGAAACCAAGGAGGTAAGCTGGTTCGCCCGTCCACATGGAAACAATGGTGCAAATCTGGTTGGAATTGTCCCTTCTAGAACACCTGGATGACAAAGGTGTAGATGGTCAGTCCTGGGCAGATGTGTATGTGTGCATGCGTGTGTTTGTGCATGCAAGTGCACATGTGTGCAGGGCAGATCAAGACAATTCAGACATTGGTTGGATATCGCTAGGATTCCTGTCATTTGGGGTAGGGGCTTATTACTTTTCATTCCTGTCCCAGATTCTTTTGTCAATCTTACCATCTTTACTCTTCCTTTTTACCTGTCGTCTTTCTTTCTTTCTTTCTTTCTTTCTTTCTTTCTTTCTTTCTTTCTTTCTTTCTTTCTTTCTTTCTTTCTCTTTCTTTCTTTCTTTCTTTCTTTCTTTCTTTCTTTCTTTCTTTCTTTTTTCTTTTCTCTCTCTCTCCCCCTTCCTCCCTCCCTCTTTCTTTCCTTCCTTCCCTCCTCTCTTCCTCCTTTTTTTTCTTTTCTTTCTCTTCCTCCCTCCCTCCCTCCCTCTCTCTCTCTCTCTCTCTCTCTCTCTCTCTATCTCACACACACACACACACCGTTTTTGTTAAATGCAACCATTCCAGGTTTTCGTAAGTTAGGAGGCATATCAATTTAACCCTGCCACCAGTGCAATAATAATGTTATTCTTCTAAGTCATCTGACAAGGGAGATAGGCGGCATATAAATTTAGTAAATAAATAAAATAAACACAGGAAGTCCTCAAGTTACAACCTTTCGTTCAGTGGCCGTTCAAAGTTACGACGCCATGGAAAAAGTTGACTTATGACCCGTTTTTCACAGTTGCAACCTTCGTAGCATCCCCACGATCAGGTGAACGAATTTCAGACGCTTGGCAACCGGTTCATATTTATGACGGTCGCTGTGTCCCCAGGTGTGTGTGTGTGTGGGTGGGTGTCACGTGATCCCCTTTTGCGACCTTCTGACAAGCAAAGTCAACGAGGAAGCTAGATTCACTTAACAGCCAGGTTACTAATTTGGCCGCTGTAGTGATTCACTTAACAGCTGTGGCGAGGAAGGTTGTAAAATGGGACAACACTCGCTTAACAACTATTCCGCTTAGCAGTAGAAATATCGGGCTCAATTACGGTGGTAAGTCAAAGACCGCCTGTAATTTCACCCCACCCCCCGCCCCAATTTACGCAGGTGCATGCATGCCTGTCAAAAACAACTTCACAACCTTATACAGTCTTAGTTTGACTCTTTGGGAAAATCCTGGTTTGAAGGTTGAATCCTGGCAAGTGGACCAATTTTTCCTTGTCAGTCTGAGAGGTTTCGCTGCTCATCCAAGCAGCTTCATCGGTCAGATGATGACGTGATTTAGGCAGAGAGCTGTCGGCACGGACCAACTCCTGCCACACCAAACTCAGAGGGGTTTTCCTCCCCAAAATTTCAAATCCTTTGTGGTGGCCCGTCGGCTGCCGGCCCCTCCAGCAGCCGAATCAGACGAGGAGGAGGAGGCATGGGAGTCAGGGTCAGCATCAAGGCAACCTGAGAGCTCCGAGGGGGAAGAGGGAATGGAGCTGGCAGAGAGAGAGAGGCGGAGTCTGGGCCGTCCGTCAGCCCTCAGATGGAGGGTTAACAGCCCCCAGGTCTGGAGGTGGCTGATGAGGAAGAGGAGGAACAGCTGAGTCCAGTGCCTGACGCACAGATGCACAGAAGGCAGAGGAGAGGAGAGCAGTGGAAATCTATGGGCCGGTCCTTGGGACGAAAGAGCCACTGCTGCTAGCGAAGTCCCACCCTAGCTCTGGGGATAAAAGGCAGGGGGCAGAGATGAATACATGGGGCATACAACTATGAATACATGGGGCATACAACTATTCATCTCCCTGCTAGATGGACTTGTTAGCCTCCGGTGAGAGAGAAACTTTTTTGCATGGGCAGCTGGCGCTCCTCATAAAGGAATCATTGATTTAAATACAGAGGGTTGTCATTCCCCACCAGTCAGTTTAGAACTGAAGAAGCTTCTTGGACAAGATGCAAAACATTTTCAAAGGGGGAAAAAAACCCCCCAAGAAAGTCCAGCTGCTTTTGGAAAAAAGCCCCTTTGAGACAACCATGACCTGGATGATTTGAGAATGTCCATAGACGTGTCAACCTCTTACTTGTTAAAAATTATCCTTTCTTGTGTTGTTTTGTTGTTTTTTCCCCCATGTCTAGTTCCAGCTGCTCGCTTCGGCACTTTTCAAGTCAGGCTCTGATCTGAGCACGCTGGGTGAGTAGACTTCAGACTTGTCTGCATTGCAGCGGCCTCCGAATCTAGCTTTGGGTTAAGTGCCAGTAAAAGTACACGGGGCTCAGCCGCAGTGTGAAGGTATGATCCATAACAGCCGTCGGAAGGCTAAGTCAAAACAAATTAACAGACCATCCATCATCCTGAGAGCCAGCAGCCCTTGGCCAGCTGGGGTTTGGTGAAGTGGGGCGGGGGACGAGCTTGATCTTCACTTCCGAAGATGAAGTGCACTGTCACAATGGAGGCAGAGTTCAGTCTGTTCTAGGCAATCTCACTCCTTGTTCTGACCTAGGCTTCCCCAGCAGCACGAAGTCGAGTCCTCGTCCCGATAAACCCCTTTTATTTAATTTACAGTGAATTCCTCTCCAGCAAAGTCTTTCCTCTCCCACAGTCTTTCAGGATAGTTCACAATTACCGACCATTATCAGGCTTGGAGAGTTGCCAGGTCGATATCTTTCAGACGCCACAATACTTGGCAAGAATGCAGGAATGAACTAATTGTCTCTTGCAAACTCCACTCCCCTTTCACTCCTCTTTTATTCCCTCTGGGAGGGGCCATTCACCGTCCACCTATGGCTTTACTCCTGAGTTGCCCCTTGTTCTTTAGCTGTTCCCTTCGTCTGGCAACTCTGTGCATGTGCACACTGGGAACAGGCTCCAGCTGTTCTTCTGCCTCACTGATGTCTGACTCCAAAGGCAGCTGATAACTGGCATACGGCCCTGGCCCTCTTTCTGCCTCCAACGCAGAGCCCTTATCAGAGCCTTCCCCAGACTCCAAGACTGGCCCATGTTCCTCCCCAACCTCCTCACTGTCCGAATCTGCTGCCAGATCTGCTGGCGGGCCACCTCACTCCTTGGGCAGCCAGTCAAGAATAACACCATTTCCCCTTCCCAGAACTTAAAAATCCTAGTTCAAGTTTATAGATCCGTGATGGCGAACCTATGGCCAGCTGATTTTTGGGCCTTCTGGGCCCACCAGAAGTAGGGAAACAGGCTGTTTCCTGCCTCTGGAGGGCCTGGGGGGTGGGGAAGGCCCGTTTTTCTTTCTTACCTGGCTCTAGATCCTTTCTATGCATCTGGGAAGGGTGAAAACAGCCTTTCCCACTCCCTTGGAGGCCCTATGGAGGCTGAAAGGGCCGATTTCCTGACTCGGGGTGGGACAGGAAGTGACTTTTTTCCCTCTCCCCAGCCTCCAGAGACTCCTAGAGAGGCTCCTAGAGACTCCTAGAGAGGTTCTGGAAGCTGGGGACAGCAAAAAAGGTCACTTCCTGTCCCACCAAGAGTTGGGAAATGGGCCCTTTCAGCCTCCGTAGGGCCTCCAAGGGAGTGGGAAAGGCTGTTTTCGCCCTTCCCAGATGCATAGAAAGGATCTAGAGCCAGGTAAGAAAGAAAAACGGGCCTACCAGGCCATCATGTGCCAGGAGCGGGGGTGGGTGGGGTTGCATGCGCGTGGGCACGTGCACGCATGACCCTCCCCCGCCCACTCCTCTCCTGGCACGCGATGGCAAAAAGGTTAGCCATCACTGTTATAGATCATCATATTTTTCCGCCTCCTCCGTAGCACTTCTGCAACTGAACACAGCAGAACATTGTAACCAGAGTTGGAAGGGATCTTGGAGGTTTTCTAGTCCAATCCCCAGCTCAAGGAGGAAAATCCTATACCAGGGATGTCAAACGCAAGGTCTACGGGCTGGATCTGGCACACGGGGTGCTTAGAAACAGCGAAAGACTGGCACGCGGTGTCTATGCCAGTGAAAACGGAGCTCGGCTCAGGCTGCGCACGGCCCTCACAAGACTCACAAGCTCCGTTTTCACTGGCAGAGGACCGCATGAGGCCATCACAGCCAAACCCCGGCATTTTTGGCCGGTTCCAGGCGGTGGCGATCAGCGCCAGCGAATGGGCTGTGGCGAATGGGCCACATCGTCATCGAACAGCCTAGGCGGCTCAGTGGCTAAGATGCTGAGCTTGTCGATCAGAAAGGTCAGCAGTTTGGCGGTTCGAATCCCTAATATAGGCCTCCTGTGTGAGCCAGGGGGTTGGAATAGATGACCTCCAAGGTCCCTTCCAACTCTGTTACTGTTAGCTTGTTAGTGTTAGTTGTTAGTTGTTACTGGATGGATGCTGGAGGCAAAGGCAGATTTTTTTTTTTCTTGTTATCCTCCCCCCCCCCAGAAAGGTAGGTGCGTCTTATACTCCGAAAAATACGGTATATTTTCTGATGCCCCACAAATCCTCTTCATTGCCCCCCCTGTCCTTCCCTTCTCTCCCATCTCCAGGCTTTTCGGACGTCGATCACGTCTACGCCCAACGAACTCAGCTCTTCGACACGCTGGTGAATTTCTTTCCGGACAACATGACCCCTCCCAAGGGCAATCTGGTGGAACTCATCACCCTGTGACCCGAGCCAAGTTGTTGCTGGGCCCGCGGAAGGAAGAGGATTTTTCAGTATTTTTAATTTTGCGTGGGTGTGGGTGTGTGTTTGTGTGCGTGCGTGAGTGCGCTCGCGCAGTGAGCGAGTGGGGAACTTCAGAAATAGATGCGAGTTGTATGGGGAGGGGCTTTATGCAAACGGATAAATAAAAAGGAATCGATACGTTTCTGATGGGCTTCGGGATGGATGGGTGGATGGATGGATGTCCGTTCATTTGCTCTGTTCGTTTATTTGTTCATTCATTCTCATTCGCGTTGACGCTTTTGGAAGATGGATGAATATTGACATCCGGGAAGTGGGGGTGGTGGAAATTGGTGAAGGGGTTCTCTGAGTTGACAGACCCTTATTTTGGGTACCAAACTCAGGGTTTTGAGGATAGGGGGTGCTTTAAATATGATTGGTTCACAGCAGTTTTGTTCTCCAGACTGATTTTGCTGATTCGAGCTGATGCAGGCCTCCTTAGAGTGGGGGTGGGTGGGATGGGAGGTGTAGATTTGACCCTCTCTTTTTTTTGATGGAAAAAGAAGAGTGATGCATGTTCTTTGGGGATCTTTCGCCATCTAGTGGCCATGGGGTGAAAAACAGAAGGCTCTTAGGCTGATATTAAGACACAGGTTAATGTTGACATCTGCCTAAATCAGGGATGTCCAACCTTGGATACTTCAAAACCTGTGGACTTCAATTCCCAGAATTCCCCAGCCAGCATGGCTGGCTGGGGAATTCTGGGAGTTGAAGTCCACAAGTCTCAAAAGTGGCCACAGTTGGACACCCCTTGGCTAAATGGTGCCATCCTACCTTGTAAATGCATGTGGAGGAGATGCAGTCTTGAGCTGCTTGCTTTACCCAAAATTTCCCATGTTAGAAAACGAAGCCTACACATACACCCCCCCCCCCCATTTACACCTAGAAAGAGTTTAGCAGCACCCAGATTTTTTAAAATTCAGATTTACAATGCACGGAGTTCTATTCTAGCTCGGGGGCTGTGCGTGAGCAGCTGCACAAGTGTGTGTTCTCATCTCACTTCCCGGATGACTTATTTTGCTGGGAAAGCTGTCACAGTTAAGACTGGCACGGTAGCACCGGGTTGGACACAGAGAAGGCCAGAAGCTTCACTCGGACACTCTAGTAGACTACAGTAACCTTGAGTTGCGCCACTGTGACTTTGGATGGGAGGGATTGCAGTGTGATGGGAGTTAGTGATGTTCTTCTAACATCCATGGTGATGAATGTCCCGATTGCAATGGGATTGTAAGCCCTCTTCCCTCCATCTGATGGCCGTTCCTTGTTTCTTCTCCCTTCCGCGCTTGAGTTTCTATGTTCTTAGTTGTTGAGGCCAAGATGTACATGGGAGAGATGCCACCCCCACCACTTGCAAAACTAATGGGATGACTACCCAACAGATGTTACTCGCATTGACCTGTTCTGCTTCAAGAGGTTGAAAGAGATGCCTCATCTTGAAGCAGAAGTCCCAGCACTGATGGTCTCGCTTCTTCTGGCCACCAAAGGGTATTGTGGTGAACTTCATCCTCACAAGCCTTGAAGCGGCAAATGAAATGTCCGTTTTCTTTGCCATCCCAAAGATCTTGTTCCCGAGCACTCTAAGCAGAATATTGAAGATTCAACAGGTCCACAAGGAAATTTTATCCAATCTTCCTTAAGTCTTTCACTGAAGTTGCTCTCTTTAATAAAGACACCCCGGTGTGTCCCCCCCCAAAGACTCCCATTTCTTTCCCGTTTGGAACTGTTCCCATCATAGTTATGCTTCGTAAAGTAAGGAAATGAATCAGGATATGGAGATACGTCGGCTTTAGCTTCATAAATTTAGTGGAAGTTACATGACAGAGGGAAAGAGTGAGGACTTTCTGGTGTTTGTGTGTGTGTGTGTGTGAGAGAGAGAGACAACCTGCAAGGTTATACGAGAAGACCTGCTCCTTTTCTGTTGGTGTTTTCCACACACACGCAAACTGGGACAGGGCTTTGATCATGGCTTTGGCCCTTCCGTCTTGCAGGTCTTCACACAAGACGCGCGCCCCCTTGGAAAAAGTATTAAAAGTTCTTCTGTTGCCACGGTAATAAGAAATGTCTTTAGCATTTAAAAAACTTCGAGAAGAAATATATATTTTAGCCTAGCCAGGGTTCATGGATAACAATGAGCTTTTCCCTTCTTCAGCACTGTAGGGTTGAACCAAACAAAAGCTTTTTGTCATTTTGTTGGGCGGTTTTGTGAGTTTGAGTTTTGGATGGAAGCTGGAGAGCAAACTGCATTTGGGATTGCTCTTGGTTGTTTCAAGAAAAGGAAGGCATCTGACATAAAATGGTTGAGCAATCAGGAACTAGGAGATGTTTCTGAAGGACATCTACTGGCATATCTTCCCATTGGCTGTACTGGCGGGACACGTCTTTCCACCATCATCCGGGGGGACTTAAATTGTCCACCTCTTGCTTTAAAAGGGTTGAGCGATTTAACCCTTCCAAAATGATTTCTTAGGCCTTCTAAGAAATCAGAAGAACCCAAGGAACAAAAAGAAGAAAATCCCAGCCAGATTTGCTCTGGAGAACGTAAGATTTGGTGGGTCGGCAGAAATCGGTCTCGACTGACGCCGATATCACCGTAAGACAAGATTTTGGTGGTTGGGGCAGTCTCCAAGAAACTTCAAGCTTGAGTGCTGTGCCTTTTTTTCCCCCTAGTCCAGCTCAGTTAGAGGATTTTGATTAACCTCGTTTTGTCATTTTGCTCAAACCAGTTTTTGTGGTTTACATAAGCCAATGTCGGACGCCACGGTTCGACGTCGCTTTGCTTTTAAAACTGTAAATTCCGACTCCCTCGTTCAGAAGAAACACGTCGGAGTCAACCCAGTGCAAAATTTGCATTGCAGCGGACTCTTGAATTCGTGTGATCAATCCATGGCTTATGACGCCGTATGATTGTGGCTAGGACCAGTAGGCTTCAAAGGATCTATATTAATATAGTAGCCAAGTGCCATCTTTTGAAAATTACAGTTCTTCTTTTTTTCTTCCTTTTTGAGGCACCTAGAATTTTTTTTTAAAGGTGTTTCTCCACCCTTATTTTAAATGAACTTTTAATTGTCGGGTATATGGCACAGGTGCCAGTTTCACACCTGGATTTCAAGTAAGAGTTTTACCATCCTTTTCTTACGAACCAGAAAAAATTTCACCCAGATTTTCAGCGTATGGATAAGAAGACTGCGGTAGTCAGCGTGACATTCTTCCCTCTCAACCTTATGATGCAATTATAAGGGGGGCTGTTTAGAATGCATTGCATGGAGCCCTCGTTTACTTCCAGGAATTTGCATGCCTTACCTGAGTCTTCCCCTGGAGCGTGTTCTTGTGGCGTAAGGGGCATGCTAATTGGATGAACGATTTAATTGAGAATTTCTTCCAACCGTTCGAGCATAACCTGCCCTTAACCATTCCTTACTTCCATCCCTGCCGTTCAGATGCAGAAGGCATCACTCAGGCTGCCATACCATGGACCCACCCAACAGACGAAGGCTTGACTTCCCTTTTCCTTCGACTTTCAAATGTGTCTACAAGCTCCCAACATCCCAGCTGCAAGTAAATTTGTGATGAAAAACTTTTTTGAGTAGACCACAATGGCAGATAGCGCTTTCTACTTTTATGAGTTGGTATTTAAGACAGGTAGTAAGGCATCAAGAGAGACTTCATAATCGGACTTTCCTATCACCCATTCAGTGGGCAAAGGTGGAATCGGTTGATATTCCTTTTAATAATTTGGTCCACCCTACCTAACGATTTGGTCATTCAAACAGTGCTGGACATTTCTGGTCGTTTAGATGTTCTCTAGATACGTTAACAGGATGGTCAGAAATATCAAGAGATGTGGGAGGTTGTGGACTTCAGGAGGTTGAAAGAATAGACTTTGGATCTTTTCCCAAAGAGGATCCTTTTTGCTCAATTTTTGGGGCATTGCCCCTTTTTATCCTCTTGTCACACCCACCACCCACTTCAGGGGGATCCCCCAAATTTCAAAAGAGGAGCATATCTCGGGAAGGACAGATTGGAAAAATCCAGTGTGAGAAAGAGCAGGAGGTGGGAAGGTATCCTCCAGTGAGGATCTTTTTCAACTTTCGGGGTTCTAATTCTAAATTCTTGAATATAATTCTGTAGACAAAGAGAAAGCAGATAATAAAAAAGTTCTCCCTTTAGAAATCCTGTACGGCCACCAGCAAAAAACACTCTGAAGAGGACATATGAAACCTGACCCGAAGGTCATAGTCAACTATTGAAATTGCGGTATACGACAGCGAGAAAACCAGATTTATTTCCCACCTCCCATCGTGCAATTTTGACTGTAAAACCTAACAGTTCAGTTTGACAAAGAGGTTGTAGGTTCTTGTCAGCCCCGTTTGATCCCTTCCCATTTGGTACATCTGGATTTTTTTCTTCTCCCTTTCTCTAATCTTAACGCCATTCAGAGATTGGCTGGGGATTTTGATAAGCCTTGAAAGACTGACGGGTGTCATGCAGAAGACCGAACTGCTCCCTCTTTAAAAAGATACGGGTTTGTAAAGTTGTAGCTCCTTTACGGCGTAGTCCTGAGGTCACACAGAATAGATTGGTATTGACTTGGCTCCGTTGGCTCAACAAAGAAATGGCCTTCAAGATAGAATGAAATCTTACGGCCCGTTGGGTTTGATTAGAGAAACTCAAGAATAATCGGAATAGGTATTGGGGATGAGCGAGGAAATCCACCCTCTGATTTCTCAAATGTTCTCCCAGAATTGAAAACGCGTGGATTCTCTGGTAAATAGACGTGAGAAAGCAATATAAATCTGTCCGAAGCTGCTGAAGTGGATGTTGCTTTGGGAAAAATGGCAAGGGTTGGAATTCAGTAGATTGACTTGGTCAACTTGATGGCCAACTTGATGGAAGAGTGAGGTGTCCCCTTCAAAGAAGTGTGTGTGCGTGTGTGCGTGTGTGTGTGCGTGTGAGAGAGAGAGAAATTTGACCGGTGCTCTTAGAAGCGGGTTTTGATTGGTTTATGTTTGACATAAGCCTAGATTCTTGGTCCTGCAGCACATTTTTTCCTGGCCAGGTGCTTTTTGATGCGAGTGTCTCAGGTTGGAAAAGCAATTTGAAGGATCAGGCGTGGGAAGTTAACCATTATATTTTTTTAAAAAAAGAGAAAGCAGAAAAGAAAATTTAAGATTAGAGGCAGGGCGAGCCAAAGGCATTTTAATACCAAAGGAATTGAGGCCATTTGGTCCCGTCTAGGATTAGCTAAAACGCAGTTCAGCTAGATAGTGTAAATCAGAGGTCTCCATACTTGATCATTTTAAGACTTCCGGACTTCAACTCCCAGAATTCCCCAGCCAGGAATTCTGGGAGTTGTAGTTCACAAGTCTTAAAAGTGGCCAGGTTTTGAAGGCCCCCTGGTGTAAATCCTACCGAAATGTGCATGGCCATTTGTCACAAGCGTGCTTGTGGGATAACCACTAGGCCCAACCATGAGTTTTCATCTCCACTTTCGTCAACAAAAGCGCCTTCCAGTCCTTTTGATTTGCCACCCACCCGGCGCACACCAAGCGATTTTTTTTCCTTGCCGCGCTCACTGCTTTATGGGCATCTTTGGATGTCCTTTCCCGTTGCTTTCCGCTTCCTGGCCCCGCATCGTTCGGTCGTACAATTGTTCCGCCAGGTTTGAAGATGTATGTTAAGAATGACTCTGGGGACAGACGAATAATTCCCAAATGTAGAATTTTTTGCTGTATGTAATGTATATACGGAGAGAGAATGTATTTTGTTCATTTTTTTTCTTAATAAAAAGAAATTATGCCAAACTTGGGATTTTTGCAACTGGTGTTTCTTGAAGTTCTCCAAGTGGCCTCAACAGGCTCTCTTAAAAAAGATGCAAACGGCCAGCTTTTGTCTGCAAGAAATATCAATCCTTCCATTCCCCTCCATCCAGTCAGAGCTGAAGAAGCTTCTTGGATGAGAAGCGAAACGTCTTCAAAAAGAAGAAAAAATAAGGAAGTCCAGTTGCCTCCTGAAAAAAGCATCTTTGGGACAACCATGACCTGGAGGACTGAGAATCTCTGCAGGCGTTTCTTGAAACCATCTGCACTTGCTCTTACGTCATTACATGCCGATGCAAGTAGTTCTCAACTTACAACCATTCATTTAGTGACCGTTCAAACAGCACTGAAAAAAGTGACTTGGGACCGACCGTTTTTTACATTACAACCATTGCAGCCAGTGGTGGGATTCAGCCGGTTCGGGTGAAACAGTAGTTAAATTGCTGACTGGCTCCGCCCCTTCCAAGAGTCCCTATGTGCCCCATTTTGGCTCCCAGGTAAGTGCAGGGAGGCTTCCTACACCCAAAAAAGGGCGCACGGGGTGGGTGCATGCAGTGTGCCCCCTCGGGCCGTTTTTGCTCCTAGGAGGCTTCAGGGAGGCGGCCTAGGCCCAAAACGGGGCATGGAGGGGGCACACACACACACACGGCCAGTTTTTGCTCCCAGGCAGCTTCAGGGAGGCCTAGGCCCAAAACGGGGCATGGGGGGGCACACACATCCCCGCGGCCGATTTTTGCTCCCAGGAGGCTTCAGGGAGGCCTAGTAGGCCCAAAATGGGGCATGGGGGGGCACACACAACCCCGCGGCGTTTTTGCTCCCAGGAGGCTTCAGGGAGGCCTCCTAGGCCCAAAACGGGGCATGGGGGGGCACACACACCCCCGCGGCCAGTTTTTGCTTCCCGGAGGCTTCAGGGAGGCCTACTAGGCCCAAAACGGGGCACGAGGGGCACACACATCCCTGCAGCCAGTTTTTGTTCTCAGGAGGCTTCAGGGAGGCCTAGTAGGCCCAAAATGGGGCATGGGGGGGCGCACACCCCCCTGTGGCCAGTTTTTGCTCCCAGGAGGCTTCAGGGAGGCCTAGTAGGCCCAAAATGGGGCATGGGGGGGCGCACCCCCCCCCCCGTGGCCAGTTTTTGCTCCCAGGGGGGTGTAGGAGGCAGAGTGCTGCCTGTCAGACCCCCTGGCCATGCCCACCATTAGGGCAGAGAACCGGTTGTTAAAACTATTTGAATCCCACCACTGGTTGCAGCATCCCCAGGTGATCAAAATTAAAATATTAAAATCCATCTACGCTCAAGGCAGGCCTGGGAAGCTTTTTGAATTTTCAGAAGCCACCAGCATTTTGTCAAATTTCATGAGATGACCTAAAAGCTTTAGTCCTCTCCATGAGGACAAGGTATTTCTCTTTTATCATTTTTTTCATCTTTTTCTTTTTTTAAAGCCTCCATCTTCATAAGTTCTCCTTTTAAAACTCCGAAACAGCTCTAGAACATTTCCCATCATCAATGTTAATGCTAAAATTACATCTGGACCGAGATTGGGGATGCTAAGTCCGGCCACAGGCTGAATTTAAATTTCGGAGCAAAGGAAGCACAAGGCTCAGTATTAAAACTACAATAGTGGCCAAAATTGTGGAAACCTTTTGGGAAAAGTGTATTTTTGAGGTTTGATGGCTAATACAACCACTTTTTTTTTTTTTTTGGAGTTTCAAGATAATCCTATTCCACTGCTGGAATAGCCTGGCAATAGCCCAGACCTTAACCCAATTGAAAATCTATGGAGCCAACTAAAAAAACTGGTTAAGTCAGAAGTGACCCAGCAATAAAACCCAGTTAATAGAAGCCATCATTCCATCTTGGTTTCACATTATAACAGCTGCAGAACTAAAAGACTTGGTTCACTCCATGGGAAGACATTGTAAGGCCGTCATTCATGCTAAAGGTGACCCAACTAAGTGTTAACTGACGTGGGGATAATTTTTGCATGTCTCATTTTTTCTGTGTGTTTCACTTTTCTTCTTCATACTGTAACTGCTACTCCAATAGCAAATCCTTCATAAAAGTTATTGCATTACATTCTTGATTCAATGATCTTTCCATTGATATATAATTTTACGGTACTATCCCCCCCCCCCAAAAAAAGTGGTGTTATTAGCTAGTTTTAGAAAATACAACTTTTCCCAAAAGGGTTTCCACAATTTTGGCCACTGCTGTAGATCTGCGTCCCGCAAGTCAGCCAATCTTATCGGCAAGAGAAGAAGTCAACACTCCACAAAAGAAAATTTCTTTTTTATTTGACAGTAATAAGCAATGTCATCAAAATATACTTTGTAGGAAAATGTAACCATACTTTTTACAACCCAATCATCTTTTTTTTTTAGAATTCCAGTGTATACCCGACTCCTGTTTCGACACAAAATGTGCCGGGGGAAAAAAAAACTATACAGCATTGGGTGCAATGCCCCTATTTATTTATTTTTATTACAATAAAAAAGGGGCTAAAATTTATGCCACAGTCCATTCAGATTACAAAAATAGAGGCCCAATAAGCTGCAACATACACACAACGCAGACAGATGCAGTCCTTCTGGGCCTAAGAGATTCCAATCTCTTTTAAGGCTTAACGAAACATCCATGGCCCAATTGCACATTTTTAGAAGCATGGAAGAGGCGTCAGAAGCACCTCCATAGAAGCCTGGAACGGTTCAAATCTTCTGAGCTGGAATCATTCAGGTAGTCCTCGACTTACAACAGTTCGCTTAGTGACCGAACTAAAGGGACTTACGACAGTTTTTCACACAACCATTACACCCATGGTCGCCGGGATCAACATTTGGTCTCTTGGCAATTGGTTCATATTTATGACGGTAACGGGGTCCCCTTTTGCGACAAGCAAAGGGAAGCCAGTTTCACTTTAAGACCCGTGTGAGTAACTTAACTGCGGTGATTTGTTTACGACCATGAAAGGTCGTAAAATGAGGCGAAATTCCACAAATGTCTCGCTTAGCAGCAGAGGTTTTGGGCTGAACTGTCGTTAAGTCGAGGACTACCCGTACAAGCGTTTTAACCTCAATTTGGGTCCTTTCTAAGGTCCCAAGCTTTAGAAAGAGAAGGATGCGCCGAGAAGTTTGATTTTAAGCTCGGAACTAAAACGTTCAATCCATCTTTAATTTTGGTGTGATGGGACAACGGAAAAAGAGATTTTCTCTCTTCCGATGGAAAATTATCAGAGCGAAGGCTGCTTGATTTTGGACTTCAAAAGGGCCCCCTTCTCATTTTATTTCATGCCTGCCTCCCCCCCAAGTCTTAACTTGCTTCTTATGCAATACCAAACACGATAGGCACAGTAGTAAGCCTCAACTTGCTAATTAGAAACATTTTACAATAAAAGATTTGTCCATGGCGATGCTAAACAGGTGCTTTTTTCAAGAGACAACTGGACTTTCTTGGTTTTTCTTTTGAAGACGTTTCTCTTCTCATCCAAGAAGCGAAACACCATTCAGAGCTGAAGAAGCTTCTTGGATGAGAAGAGAAACGTCTTCAAAAGAAAAATCAGAAAGTCCAATTGCCTCTTGGGGAAAAAAAAAAAACCTTTTGGGACAACCACGACTTGGATGATGGAGAATCTCCACAGACATTTTGCTAAACAGGTAAAATTGATAGAGGACCCCTTTTGATTTGCATAAAGGATTTGTTAACTAAGGGGAGAAAAAATAAAATAAAATGCTTTAGCTCCCCAAAATAACCAAAGCTACAAACAAGCCGATGCTTCTAATCCGTTGCTGAATGGAGGTTAGCAATTTTTTCTTATTTGAGGTCGCTACGCTCCATCTCATTTGCTCTTAATACGGATCCTGGAAAAATAATGTCAACGGAATGAACGATTGAAATGACTCTGTGCAGGAGCTCGCTCCAAATAGCGTCTCCGCTGAGATGTTTAGCTTAACCAAGAAGCTCCTCAAGAAATAAATTGGAGAACTGACCAACTAAATCTTCCTTTTTGCCTAGTTCGAACACAAGTTAACTTTCTGCCTTCGATGGTTTACGCAGCTTAAATTTTAAAATCATCTCGAGCGGGAGGTCTCGACCTTGAGACAATTTTTAATGGCAATAGCACTTATATGCATCACCCCACAGTGCTTTACACCAGCGCTTCTCACTTTCCAACAACATGGATCAGCGGCGGCGGCGAGCAGCAATGGGATGGGGAGAGGGGAAGGTTTTGCGTGCACAACCTAATCCTGCATAAGCGCAAATGAAATTGGGGAAAATAAATACAATCCTGGGCTTACAACAGTCCCATTTAGCGCCCGTTCCAAAGTTGCAACTGAAGCAAAGTGACTTATGACCGTTTTTCCCAGGACTGTTGCAGCATCCCCGTGATCACATGATCAAAATCCAGACTTTGGCAGCTGGCGTCTGTATTTATGGCGGCCGCACTGTCCCAGGGTCACATGAGCCCCTTTTTTGCGACCTTCCGACAAGCCAAGTCACTGGGGATGCCAGATTCACCTAACAACTGGGTTAATAATTTAACCCTCGCAGTGATTCACTTAACAACTGTGGCAAGGAAGGTCGTAACATGGAGCAAAACAACTCAACTGTCTTGCTTTAGCGATGGAAATTTTGTGCTCAATTGTGGCTGTAAGTCAAGGACCACCTGTGGTCCACAAAAGTCCATATCATCAGCCTCTGCTCACCGGCCTCATTAAGCCATGATTTGCTTAGGTCTGGTTTGTTGAGTAAACCACCATTGAATGGGGGGGGGGAAGGGGGTGCGTGACATTCTAAATCTCAAGCAAAGGTGCCACCTGCACACCAAACCAACATTTGAGCTTGTCTGTTGGACAAACTAGGTCTGTCTTCCTCTAACTCCGATGGGCAAACCCAGCCAGTCAATTAAGTTCTAGCAATATGAATCTCTACTCCAGTGTTACGCCATATTGGCAACTTAAGAACGTGTGGATTTCAACTCCCAGAATTCTGGGAGTTGAAATCCTCCAGGCTTAAAGTTGCCAAGGTTGGAGACCCCTAACCTGAAGGACTGAGAATCTCTACAGACTGTTAAGGTTTGTCTTGCCCAATTATTCAGAATTAGGACTCCCTGCCTATGCAAAAATCTGAATAAATCCTACTTCTAACAGGGTGTGCCAAAGAACCCTTTGTCTTTAAAAACAAAAGTCACATTTCCACCATCTAGGCACCGTAAATCCATCTTTTAAGGAAGTATCGGCGATTCCACCCATCCTGTTATCTCTTTCTGTTCCGAGATCTCACGAGCGGCTGGGGTGATGCCGGGGCCTTTCATTATGAACAAGCCTTTGGTCGATTTTTATCGTTTCTTTCAGCAGTTTCCTTCCAATTATTTTCCTTGGCAGACCGAACGTCTTCCCACTTCCTTGTCTTCTCTACAAACCGGAGTAAGCAAGGGCAACCCTGAGTGTCTCGAAGACACGTGGGGATGAAAACATTTTTCTCCCCATCAGAGGAGAATGTTTCCCCCAAAATAAGACATCCCCTGATAATAAGCCCAATCGGGCTTTTGAGCGCATGGCAATAAAGCTAAGTGCTTATTTCAGGGTTCAAAAAAATATATAAGACAGGGTCTTATTTTCGGGGAAACACGGTAGTAGTCAATTGAGCCCCACATTTCTCTTCCAACCCCAGATTTTTGGGGGCAAGAAGCACTGTGAAGCGGGTATATAAGTTTAAGGGCTATTGCAAAGCACGACAGTGGTTAAAAGCAAGTTTGGCCCCATTCTACGACCTTCCTTGCCACCGTTGTTAAGCGAAACCGCTGCAGTTGTTAAGTTAGTAACCCAGTTGTTAAGTGAATCTGGCCTCCCCGTGAACTTTGCTCGTCAGAAGTTCTCAAAAGGGGATCATGTGACCCCGGGACGTTGTACAACAGTCGTAAATATAAACAAGCGTCCAAATTTTGATCACATGACCACAGGGAGGTGCACCAGTCGTTAAGTGTGGAAAAACGGTCCTCTCTCTTTTTTTTTTCCAGTGCCGTTATAACTTGGAGCAGTCACTAAACAAACAGTTCTATTCAAGGCTGAGCTTTGGCTTAATTTGTCGTTTGGAAAGCACTGTTTGCAACCTCGGAAAAATGCCATGATACGTTTCCTGTGGGAACCGGTCATGGCAAACATTGCAAAAAATGGCCCAAAAGTGGCTGGAAAAATGGCCCAATCCTTTTGCCGGCATCCTAAAATTGTTCAGTGCTAGCAATAAATCCCACTAGTAAATCTACCGAACTGATTCCCCCCGCCCCCCACTTTCTTGGAAGCGAGTAACGCATGACCTCTCTCTTGTAATTACTGGCCTAATTTCACTCCCATAAAATTAGGATCCTTAATTCTAACTACCATATTTTTCAGAGTAGAAGACACACTTTTTTTCCCTCCTAAAAGGTGAAAAATTGGGTGCGTCTTATACACAAATGTAGCCCCGCCCCACCCTTTGGCCTCTGCCTCCCAGCAATTGGCCTCCTTGCAGCAAACAGCCCGTTTCAGCTTCAGCACAACCTGATTAGCACAAGCAGCTGATTGTCAGTTGGATCAGCCTCCCGACCATCAGCTGTTTCAGGCTGCAGGGATTGCCATTGCCTATTGCAGCTTCCGCGCACCCCATTTTCGGCCTCCGCTGTTTGCTGCAAGGAGGCAAATTGCTGGGAGGCAGATTTTTATTTTCTTGTGCTAATCAGGCTGTGCTGAAAATGAAAATATAACTGAAACAGGCTGTTTGCCGCAAGGAGGCAAATTGCTGGGAGGCAGATTTTTTTTTCTTGGTTTCCTCCCCAAAAAAGGTAGGTGCATCTTATAGTCTGAAGTGTCTTATACTCCAAAAAATATGGTAAAAGGATGGTGTTCATTTTAGGGCTCGTTTTCAGAAATTTTGCTCTTTTTAAGGCAAATTCAGCAATTCTCATTTGCAGCATTAACTTTTTAACTCTATTCTGGCCAGGTTCCCAACCGATTCCTCTGAAAATGGCCACTGGTCACTCAGATGTTCGGGAGGATTATGCAAACTGCTTCTGGAAATCTCTTTTGCTTGCAAATAGCCCCAAATCAACCAAAAGGCAACTACTAGCAAGTTATTTGAGGACACCAGCAAAAGCTGATGTTTGCAAAAATGTAAGCCCCGAGTTGACTGGCCTCAGTTACCTTGGCATATTTTGTGGGTTTCTCCAAGCCTTTGAAGATAACTTAGAGGTTGCCAAATACTTCATGACAGTGTTTTTTTCAACCTTGGGAACGTTAAGGTTTGTGGACTTCATTTCCCAGAATTCCCCGGTGCCTGGGGAATTCTGGGAGTTGATGTCCTCATACCTTAAAGTTGCCATGGTTGAGAAACACTGATCTGACAAATACAAAACTTCCCCATATTCTGTGGATGGTTAGTGAGAGGATCAAGAAAGCTCCTCCACCAGAAAGCAAGATAAATGAGGTGCTGTAGTAACTGTATCCAGTGACCATGATTTCTATAACTTAACTCTTTTCCCCTTTCAATAAATCTAGTTAAAGAAGCCTGCAAGAATCTTGTGTTTTGGTTGCAGGCAGCTGGCTGGGGAATTCTGGGAGTTGAAGTCCATAGGTCTTAAAGTTGCCATGGCTGCCTGGGGAATTGAAGTCCACAAACCTTAAAGTTGCCATGGTTGAGAAACACTGATCTGACAAATACAAAACTTCCCCATATTCTGTGGATGGTTAGTGAGAGGATCAAGAAAGCTCCTCCACCAGAAAGAAAGATAAATGAGGTACTATAATAAAGGTATTCAGTGGCCAAGATTTCTACAACTTAACTCTTTCCTCTTTTCAATAAATCTGGTTAAAGAAGACTGTTGTTTTGGCTGCAGGCAGCTGGCTGGGGAATTCTGGAAGTTGAAATCCACACATTTAAAGTTGCCAAGATTGGGGAAACCCTATACTAGATGATCTCCCAAGATCCCTTATGGTTCTACGTAGCCATCGGGGTCCTATATAGAAAAAGATGTGGAGATAACCTTAATCAAAGGTGAACAGCTCATCCATTCCTTAAGTGGAATATATCTACGTCTCTGGATAAGGCAAGGAAGGGAAGGATGAACAGATGTACCTCCGCAACATGCACATAGACACACACAGTGGAGACCTGTACAATTTGTAGTCCCCACAGATGGGGAGAACTGCAAGTAGGGGAAGGATCAATTGTCGATCCACCTCAAGGCACAATTAACCCCCTTCTTCTTCAAGATGATTCTTTTAGTCTGGACGGACTTAGTATTGCTAGCATTTTTATGGCAAATTCAACCCAACCCAACCAGCCCTCCCCCTCCCATACATTCTGCTTCTCTTTATTCGATTGTGGATCTCTCAAAGGTGCTTTTTTTCCGCAAAAGGCAACCGGGCTTTGTTTTCCCTTGAGGATGTTTCGCTTCTCATCCAAGAGGTTTCTTCAGTTCTGAATGGTGGAGGATGGAAGGTTTTTTTTATCCGTATTTTGAATGTTTTTCTTTCATCTCTCCCGTATCGTTTCTCGCTTCCACTATGTCTTTCTTTATCTCATTGTGGCTTTTGGTCATGGATTCCTGTAACACCTGGAGGAGAGGTCTCCAAACTTGGCAGCTTTAAGACTTGTGGACTTTCAACTCCCAGAACTCTGGAAGTTGAATTCTGGGAGTTGAAGTCTACAAGTCTTAAAGCTGCCAAGTTTGGAGACCCCTGACCTGGAGCATCGCTAATACTTCCTTTTGGGATGTATTTGATTTTTCCAGCTGCAACATACTCTCCATCGACCTCTGATTGGATGGACTTGAGGATGCTGATGACGGTGTGGAAGATGCCTTCTTCCCTATTTTGGCTATATTTGCAGTTGAGGATGGAAGGATTTATATATTCCTCGCAGTCGTGGTCGTGAGGGTCGTTGAGGTCACTTGAAAGTTTATCTTGGACAAATGGGGTTAAAGAGACCATCTAGGTTGACTCTACCTTCCATCCTTCCGAGGTGGGTAAAATGAGGACCCAAATTGTTGGGGGCAAGAGGCTGACTCTGTAAACCACTTAGAGTGGGATGCAAAGCACTGTAAAGCGGTATATAACTCTCTATCTGCATTTGGATTGAACAGCTGTCTCTCAACAGAGGGATATGACACCCACTATTTCCTGTTTACAACACAGTCCTTTCAGCAGTTCCAAAAAGGCCCCACACCCAATTTGCACTATTCAGGTGACCCTGAGGGCACAGATAAACTTCCAAGTGGCCTCAATGACTCTCAGAAAGAGTACTAACAACCAGATGACTGCAAGGAATGTAAATCCTTCCATCCTCCACCATTCAGCCAGAACTGAAGAAGCTTCTTGGATGAGAAGCGAAACGCCTTCAAGGAAAAACAAAGTCCAGTCTTGGAAATGTGCCCCAAAGCACCTTTGGGACAACCGTTGACCTGGATGACTGAGAATCTCCAAACACATTTAATTCTGGATGTAGAAGCTGGGGGTCTACAAAACTTGCTGTGCTTCTCGCTTTCCTGACATCCCAGTGCCAAGTGCTTTGCTCTCCCTGGGTGAGAGCTGCAACTTTGACATACAGACACACAATTACACACACACACACACCCCTGGGTCCCTTCTCCAAACCTTCACTTTTTTGCAGCCCGTGTTCAAAAGCCAAACACAGCTTGCATAAGCATTGTGGGCCACATGCAGTGGGTGAAGAACGGAAATTGTCTTTCCAGATTTTTGAAGATTCCCCCCCAGGAGTTGCTCCTAGAAGCACGAAGCCGAAAACGCCAGCCTGAAGATGACGAATGAGACTTCGTCGAAACGTCGCCAAGACACTTCCAATTTTACGCGGGAGAAAACCCGAATAACCAAAGACCTACAATACAAACACCCGCGAAAACCTCAGAAAACATATATATATGTATATATATATTTAAAAAATCAGCACATAGGATTGTGTTGCTGCATAAGAGATCTCACTTCGGCTAGCCATACCGGAGAAAAATATTATTTTCCACCCTCTCTACCTGAGAAATCCTGCTCTAATTCCATCTTTTCAGATTGAAAAGCTTGTCTTTTTAAACCCAGCTTGCTCGGTCGTCATGAGGACTAGAGACTTGCTTTTTTGCTAAAAAAAAAAAAAAAGTCAAGGAAAAAAAACACACACACAAAAAATAGGGTGGCATCAGGAAAGGCTCTCTTCCCCATAGGTTTCCTGTCTCTAGGACAATTTGTGACCTTTCTCCAGATTCCCCATTACTGACATCTCTCCGAGCCTCGGCGATGCTTAAAGAAGAGGCGCTGTCCTTAAAAATATCAGTACGCATACATATAACTTTGCTTCAGAAAGCCAACGGGTTTAAAAAGAACGTTGATAATAATAATAATAATTAAAAAAAAATTCACAAAGATTTGGCAGGTGCCTGCCGTTCCACCTTCGACTGGGATCATCCCAGCCCTGTCTTTCCCACGTCCGTCGGCACTTGTGGCTGAAGATTTGAGTTTTCTATCTTGATCGAAATTTGAAGGGAGGGAGGGAGAAGGCAGGGAGCGGGTAGCGTGAAGTTCCATCTTTTTCTATGCTCACGTCTCCCTCCTCCCCTCTTCTTTCGTTAAAAAAAACAAACAAAACGCACACATACGCAGAGCCACCCCACCGCTTATAAATGCGTGTCTTCTTCTTCGTCCAATTCGTCCTTGGTGAGGCTGTCCATGGGCACGATCCAGCTGTCTCCCAGCTCCCCGTTCAAGTTCACCTTTTTCTCCTGCATTTCCGATAACGTCTCCATCACTTCCAGCGTGGGGTTGTCGTGGTAACCGTTCTCGATGGTGTGCAGCTCTTCCGTCAGGCGCTGCTGGACGGAAGGAAGGAAAGGCGGACAACGTCAAGGACGAGGGTTGGGGTTGCCCCGATGGAATTGCCCAAAAGAGCTCCTATGCTCCCGCCCATGCTCTGTTCAGGTAGTCCTCCAATTTACGACCACAATGGAACCCAACATTTCAATTGAACCCAGCAGTTGTTAATTGAGTGTTGGCCTCATTTTACGACCTTCATCGCTACAGCTGTTAAGTGAGTAACCTGGTTGTTACGTGAACCCGGCTTCTCCGCTGACTTTGCTCGTCTGATGGTCGCAAAAGGGGATCACATGACCCGGGACACCGCAACCGTCATAAATATGAGCCAGTTGCCAAAGTTGACAGAGTTAGAAGAGACAGCTAAACTGACTGTTTTGATTAAAGGAAAAAAAAAATCACAATTTTGTTTCTACTTGGAAACCATTTCTGGACTTTGTGCTTGAGGTGGAAAAAAAAATGAAACTTGTTATTCTAGCACAGGTCATTCTTGACTTACAAAAGTTCATTAGGTGACCGTTCAAAGTGTCAACGGCACTGAAAAAAGTGACTTAGGTCCGTTTTTCACACTTATAACCGTTGCAGCATCCCCACGGTCATGTGATCAAAATCCAGACACTTGGCAACCGACTCACATTTATGATGGGTTCCAGTGTCCCGGGAGTCACGTGATCCCTCTTTTGCGACCTCCTGACGAGCAAAGTCAACGGGGAAACCAGATTCACTTAACAATCGTGTTAGTAATTTAACAAATACGATAATTCACTTAACAACGGTGAGAAGAAAAGCGGTAAAATGGGGCACTTAAAAAATGTTTCACTTAGCAACATAAATTTTGGGCTCAATCGTGGCTTTAACTCGAGGACTACCTGTATTAATTTTGGTGTTAATCTCTGCTTATCTGGGTGTTATGATTGCTGGCGATGTTTTGGTCTTTTTTGTTTCCTTTTTTGGTTTTTTTGGTTGTTCTCTACGAACACAAACAATTAGACAGTAAACAACAGCCTAATCAAGGAACCGCCAAGATCACTCCCACCAACACTGAAAAGACAAGCTGCTTCTTTTTTTTTTTTAAATTTGATTTATATGCCGCCCTTCTCCGAAGACTCAGGGCGGCTTACAATCTGCTCAGCAATAAGCACATAAACAGAGAGCAAACCCCACTCCCTCCCTTCTAGCACTGATGCTGTTACCTAGTTGGGTCATGAAACGTCTGCAAGAACACCACCAAGCTCAGAGAGCACCAAGAACCGCACGAAGGTCCTTTCATTCTACATTTTCAAAACAGGTTCCCTTACCTGGTCCTTTCTTTGAGAAATACGTTGGTGACAGCAGCCGTAGATGGCAGCTACGAGGAGCAGAGAGGCCGCCATGCAGATGATGGTGATAATGAGAGGAAGGCTCAGATGATCCTTGGGCTCCGTGTCTAGGGGTCGGCCACCATAGGTGATGTTGTTAACGCCAAACTGTTGAAAGAATATCTGGTAAGTAGCAATAGCCATAGTACTTAGACTTACGCTGTTTCCCCGAAAATAAGACCCAACCGGAAAATAAGCCCTAGCATGATTTTTCAGGATGCGCGTAATATAAGCCCTACCCCCCAAAATAAGCAACAGTTAAGCTTGTCAGCTAGATGGATGCATTTAGTACCCCATTTCCCCAAAACTCCTGTATTTTTCAGAGTATAAGACACACCGGAGTATAAGATGCACCTTAGTTTTTGGGGAGGAAAATAAGAAAAAAGCTGATTGGCGATTGGATCAGCCTCCCGGAATACCCCCAATCAGCTGTTCCCAGAGATGAATTTTAGCAACAGGTTCGTTGGTTGTGAACTCTGTGTCTTTTTCAGCCTCTGAAACTCTGTTTCAGAAAAATAATTTTCCTGCCTGTGAAAGCCTCCGAAATAGAGCTTCAGAAAAAAAAGCCTCTGAAGCGCTGTTTCTGAGGCTTTTTTTCTGAAGCTGTTTCTGAGGCTTTTTTTCTGCAGTTCTGTTTCTGAGGCTTTTTTTCTGAAGCTGTTTCTGAGGCTTTTTTTCTGCAGCTCTGTTTCTGAGGCTTTTTTTCTGAAGCTGTTTCTGAGGCTTTTTTTCTGCAGCTCTGTTTCTGAGGCTTTTTTTTCTGCAGCTCTGTTTCTGAGGCTTTTTTTTCTGCAGTTCTGTTTCTGAGGCTTTTTTTTCTGAAGCTGTTTCTGAGGCTTTTTTTCTGCAGCTCTGTTTCTGAGGCTTTTTTTCTGAAGCTGTTTCTGAGGCTTTTTTTCTGCAGCTCTGTTTCTGAGGCTTTTTTTCTGAAGCTGTTTCTGAGGCTTTTTTTCTGCAGCTCTGTTTCTGAGGCTTTTTTTCTGAAGCTGTTTCTGAGGCTTTTTTTCTGCAGCTCTGTTTCTGAGGCTTTTTTTCTGAAGCTGTTTCTGAGGCTTTTTTTCTGCAGCTCTGTTTCTGAGGCTTTTTTTTCTGCAGCTCTGTTTCTGAGGCTTTTTTTTCTGCAGTTCTGTTTCTGAGGCTTTTTTTTCTGAAGCTGTTTCTGAGGCTTTTTTTCTGCAGCTCTGTTTCTGAGGCTTTTTTTCTGAAGCTGTTTCTGAGGCTTTTTTTCTGCAGCTCTGTTTCTGAGGCTTTTTTTTCTGCAGCTCTGTTTCTGAGGCTTTTTTTTCTGAAGCGCTGTTTCTGAGGCTTTTTTTCTGAAGCTGTTTCTGAGGCTTTTTTTCTGCAGCTCTGTTTCTGAGGCTTTTTTTCTGCAGCTCTGTTTCTGAGGCTTTTTTTTCTGCAGTTCCGTTTCTGAGGCTTTTTTTCTGAAGCTCTGTTTCTGAGGCTTTTTTTTCTGAAGCGCTGTTTCTGAGGCTTTTTTTCTGAAGCTGTTTCTGAGGCTTTTTTTCTGCAGCTCTGTTTCTGAGGCTTTTTTTTCTGCAGCTCTGTTTCTGAGGCTTTTTTTCTGAAGCTGTTTCTGAGGCTTTTTTTCTGAAGCTCTGTTTCTGAGGCTTTTTTTCTGAAGCTTCGTTTCTGATGCTTTTTTCAGCCTCTGAAACCTCCGTTTGAGAAGCTGGGCAGGGCTACATTCGGATTATAAGACGCACCTAGATTTTCACCCTCTTTTTTGGGGGAAAAAGGTGCGTCTTAAACTTCGAAAAATACGGTAAGACCTAACCAGAAAATAAGCCCTAAAGTGTCTTTTGGAGCAAAACCCAGTCTTATTTTCAGGGAAATGTGATATATACTGTTTTCCAATGCTTTACAGCTCTCTCTAAGTGGTTCACAGAGTCAGCCTTTTGCCCCCAACAATCTAGATCCTCGTTTTACCCACCTTGGAAGGATGGAAGGCTGGAGTCAACCTTGAACCTGGTGAGATTCGAACTGCCAAATTGCAGGCAGCCAGCAGTCAGCAGAAGTAGCCTGCAGTACTGCACTCTGACCACTGCGCCACCGTGGCTCTATGGTTGGCTTCAGGCAAGAGAGACCTCTATTGTGGATTCTCTATGTATTTCAAGGAGGGTTTTACAAGTAGTACTAATAAAGGGGAATATTTGTAGCTCCGGGTTGAAATGAGGGAGTCCTTGGTGCTCTCTGAGCTTGGTGATGATGTTTTGGCTGTGGTTTGCTCTCCAAGCGTGTTTCAATTTAGGTTCTGAACGTTTCGTTACCAGACTAGGTAACACGATCAGCAGGGATTTTACCTTGTCCTATTTCTCCTTAGCTTATAAATGTCTTGTGTAAGCTAAAGAGGAATAGGGCGAGACAATCCTGCTGATGATGTTACCTAGTCTGGTAACGAAACGTTCAGAAACTAAATTGAAACCCGCTTGGAAAGCAAACCACGGCCAAAATATAAAATCCGAGCTACAAGTATTTTCTATTATTCCACTCTTGACTTAACCCTGTTGCCTGTATTTTTACAATTTATATTGTTTTGTTTGTTTCCTAGTATGATTTGATGGCTTATTAGTAACCTATGACTATCACTAAGTGTTGTATCTTATGATTCTTGATGAGTGTATTTTTTTTTCCTTTTATGTACACGGAGAGCATATGCACCAAAGATAAATCCCTTGTGTGTCCAATCACACTTGGCCAATAAAGAATTCAACTCAATGCAATTCAACTCAATGCAATTCAACTCAACTCAATGCAATTCAACTCAACGCAACACAGTGCAATGCAATTCTATTCTATCCCATCTCACTCCTTTCTCTTCCTCCTCCTCCTCCTCTTCCTCCTTATTCTATTCTATTCCATATTTTCTATTCTATTCTATTCTATTCTATCCTATCCTATCCTATCCCATCCCACTCCTCTTTCTCTTCCTCCTCCTCCTCCTCCTCTTCCTCCTTATTCTATTCTATTCCATATTTTCTATTCTATTCTATTCTATTCTATTCTATTCTATTCTATTCTATTCTATTCTATTATTCTATTCTATTATTCTATTCTATTCTATTCTATTCTATTCTATTCTATTCTATTCTATTCTTATTTCTATTTCTATTTCTATTTCTAATTCTAATAATTCTAATTCTAATTCTGTTCTTCTTGATGATGTTACCTAGTTTGGGCAATGAAACATCTGCAAGAAAATAACCAAACTCCGAGACCACCCACCCACCAAGGACCCCTCATTTATAGGTAGTCCTTGACTTACAACCATACCTGCGGCCCGGACTTACAAAATCATAAATACACGTCGGTTGTCCAAGAACCTAAACTGTGATCACGTGATCCAGGAAGACACTTGTGATGGTCGTTAAGTCAAGGATTACCTGTAAATAGGCACAGTGGTCCCACACAACGTATGGCACAAGAACGTTTTTCAGATGTTCGACATTGCACGGAACCAAGGTCGGAGGCTTACCACGTCAAGCCAATGTGAAATGTCGGGTTAGAGGAAGCCAACATCACCATTAGTGATGGGGGTGAGCCTCAAACTTTGGTTAAAATGAAGGGCTGGGAAAAATGGGACAGGGATACACTTCACTATGTTTTTTGGTTTGTCTTACGTGCTACCACAATATGCTGATTCAGAACGTGGGTAAAACATTTCCCTTCAGAGGAAGACCTGCCGTGATTCCAGTAGCAGTTATGATGGGCATCCAAAAAGTCATCTTCTTTTTCTGACTGGTGACAACATGGAATGGACACCTGATTATCTCACTAAACAGCTGTCTGGTTTCCCATCTGTCTGTTGGTAAGCTTCTCAAACTTAGAACTCACCAAAGGACAGGAGGACCCCAATTCCGATGTCTAAGACTGAGTAGAAAATGACGAGAACTGTATAGTCTAGCACATCTGAAGGACACCAACTTTGAGAAGATTGATATTACATTGGATCAGGGGTATCCAATCTTGGTAACTTTTAAGACTGGTGGACTTCAATTCCTAGAATTCCCCAGCCAGCCGGGGGAATTCTGGAAGTTGAAGTCCACAGAACTTGAAGTTGCCAAGATTGGACACCCCTGCATGAGATGAAATAACTAGAAGAGAAGAATGGCACATTCCTCCATGTTCATTAAACAAAATTCCATCCCGATTTACAAATGCTGAAAAAAAACCCCAAGATTTGGAAGATAATGATTGTTCGTTAAGAGAATCGCTCAACCTGTTCCTCAGCAGCAGTGTCCATAAGAAGTCACGATGATGTCTAAATGTCAACGCACGTCATGATGTCTAACCTGAGATTTAATTGTGTGAAGCTCTCTTCCAACCAGGCAGAAATGTTTCCACCTAAGTGTGAATGAGGGTTTGGTTCTCCAATGTTCCAGATGTTGGCTTAAATTTGTGTGAACCACTTATGACCCGCTGATGTTCCTCACCTCCAATTCCAAGCAAGTCTGGCCAACAAAGACCATCAGAATTGGTATTTCAGCAACGTTTGGAGGACAACAAGTCCTGCTTGAAACACAGAAGACTGGACCTTACCCAGAACTACTTCTTGCTTACCTTCTCCAGTTCTGTCTTCTTCGCAGCCAGAACTTCGGATAATTCCTCATCCACAAAGTGTGCTAAGGAAAATAAATAAAAGGGATCGAAGGGAAAAGCAGACTTTGATTAGATTAGATTTTCATTGCATGCATCTCTGAAAAGGGTCACCACCTCCAATGTACACTCCATAACCATGACAGAATGAATGAATGAATAATAAATAAATACAAAATTATGCATGTATCCAGGGGTGAAATCCAGCAGGTTCTGACAGGTTCTGGAGAACCGGTAGCGGAAATTTTGAGTAGTTCAGAGAACCGGCAAATACCACCTCTGGCTGGCCCCAGAGCGGGGTGGGAATGGAGATTTTGCAGTATCCTTCCCCTGGAGTGGGAAGGGTGGAGATTTTGCAGTATCCTTCCCATGCCATGCCATACCCACCAAGCCATGCCCACCAAGCCACACCACACCCACCAAGCCATGCCCACCAAGCCACATCACACCCACCAAGCCATGCCTACAGAACTGGTAGTAAAAAAAATTGGATTTCACCACTGCATGTATCCACATATATTATATGACACAGAGAAATAACACAGTCTAGTCCGGATGTATGCATGTACATGGTGAGAGAAACGAATCTTGCAAGTTTACCAGACGGATGGCATATACATATAGGGAAGGAAGCTGTTACAGAATCTGATAATCCTGCTAGAAATACTTTGAAACCTCCTCCCAGAGGGGAGCAACATAAACAGACTGTGAAGTGGATGCGTGCGGTCTCTAATGATGCTTTGAGGTCTAAGCACATAGCGCTTAGAAGCAGTATCCTGAATAATGGGAAGCAAGCTTCTTATAATGTTCTCCGTTGTCCTCACCACTCTCTGTATGGACTTTCTATTTGAGGTGCCGCTGCCACCAAACCAAAGAGGGATGCGGTTTGTTAAAATGCTCTCAATCGTGCTTCTGTAAAAAAGTGGCCAGGACAGGAGAACGAGGCGCTCTCAGGTATTTTCCCAGTGCGAGCTCTTCCTACAAGGAGGCCAAGACTCTCAGCTTTTGTCTAAGTCTTACTCAGGAGTAACAACCACACCTACTTTGCACAGATATTTTGATCACAGCCACTCTCTTCAGATCCTCCGGGTCTGAAGCTAGCCAAATCGTACAGTCATCTCGCTCCTGGTTGTAGTTGGGCTTCAACGCTTTGCAAAGCATCTCCATAAGAGCCTCTTTCAATGAGCTTCCCTCCAAACTGTTCTGTAGGAAGAAGAACAGGGGGTTTGAAGGACCTGGGAGGTGATAATCCAACCAGAAGAGTCACCATGACCTCCGTTGATACAGGCAGGTGGACAGACAGACAAAAGCAGATAGGCCGGCTGGGGAATTCTGGGAGTTGAAGTCCACACCTCTTCAAGTTGCCAAGGTTGGGAAACACTGACCTTTGAAGTATTTCCCATTATTGAACAAGCTCAACAATTTAACATCCTGATGGGAATCCAAGACTAACATCCCTCTGCGGAATGAGGTCATGGCACTTGAATCAACAAAGCAGGGACCGAACCCAGGGAGACGGGTGGAAAGAGAAACAGACGAGAGATTCCTTGCCCTTTTCAACCCAGTGGGTTTCAAGTCAAACCAGCTTTGTGTAGGTTTATTTTTTTAGGGTATATTTGGAAGTAAAATATCCATTAGGATATCCTCTGCTGCGGCTCCCCGTTTTATTTTATTATTTATTTTATTATTCATATTTCTATGTCGCCCACTCTCCGAGGACTCTGGGCGGCTTACACCAAAGACAGTATACTAAATAGCATTTTGCCCCCAACAATCCGGGTCCTCATTTTACCCACCTCGGAAGGATGGAAGGCTGAGTCAACCTTGAGCCAGTGAGATTTGATCCGCTGATCTGCTGAACTAGCAGTCAGCTGAAGTAGCTGCAGTACTGCACTCTAACCACTGCGCCACCTCGGACCTGTTGCTGGTTGGCTCCACAATTGATAGGGCTTTTGGTTAGGACAGGTAGAGGAAAAAGGATGCCACCCTAGGAGGAGACTATGATGGGGGAACCAGATTTCCAGTCGGCTCCAGAACTGAACGCGGGCCTCCGGTTAGGACCTTTGTGGCTCTTTGAGTGTTTAAGGATGCTGAGTCCTGTTTTAGGTCGAGTCTTTACGTTTGACCGAGCTTCACCTCCTAATCATTTTAGGTTTAATATTTCCCCCTCCCCCTCCCCCCCCGTTTTTTTTAAAAAATTGACAATCTTCAAACTGGGAAGTTCCATTCAAATCACTAGATGAGTCTTTTTTTTAAAATCCTTTTTTTTTTAAAAAAAAGTTTAAAGGCAAGTTTAAAAATTTGTAACAACAATGGAATATACAGTAAAAGGAAGATTAACATTGGCTTTAAACGGATTAAGGGCTCAGATGGATTTGATGCAAGACTTTGAAGTTAATTGAAAGGATCCTTTCTCGTGGGAAAATATTTTTGTTTATACTCTGAATCGGCTTGGTAAGGCGACTTTGAAGGTTGACACTAGGGGGCAGCAGAGAGCTACCTTAAAAGAGAGGAAGTTTTATTTGAAGAAAAATCAAAAAGTGTCACTGAAGAGAAACGAGTTCCATTGAATAAAATTGACACTGACTTGCGGGTGGTTTCAAAAATGAGTTACAAGAAAAGGGATGGAATTATGACTTTACAAATGGCGCTGGATGAAGATTCCATAATTTAAGAAGACATGCAAATAATAAACCAGAAAAGTGATGCGGGCAGTTTATTTTTAACACTGGGAGTACAAAAGAGATTTACTGAAATAAGCCCCACTGAATTTACAAAGGATTCTTGACAAAGACACTGAGAATTTTGAGAGAAGAGACAAAGAGAGTATGAGAAAGGAGACAGAATTTTTTTTTTAAAAAAAAGGAATTTAAGGATCATAGGGAAGAAGACGACAGAATAATAGTTAAAATAATGGGCTGCTATTTGTTGTGCTATTCAATGTGTTTTCGACTGACGACAATAATCTTAAAAATTGCTTATACGAGGAGAACGAATGCTCAGGGCTTTTTATAGAAAAAGATTAAACAGAAACGGCGGTATAAATAGAATAGGAAGGATTCAAATACAGTTTGCAACAGTTATGTTATTACTCTATTTCTGATGACTCTTTATTGGACCGTTGCTGATTAATAGGAAGAAATGGCAGAAAATGAAAAGGAACTCACAGAATAGGAAGGGACCTTGGAGATCTTCTAGTCCAGTCCCTTGCTCAGGCAGGAGACCCTATGCAATTTCAGAAAAGTGACTGTCCTGTCCCTTCTTAAAAACCTCCAATGATGAAGGATTCGCAACTTCTGGAGGCAAGTAGTTCCATTGGTTAATTGTTCTCACTGTCAGGAAATTTCTCCTTAGTTCTAAGTTGCTTCTCTCCTTGATTAGTTTCCATCCGTTGCTTCTTGTCCTGCCCTTAAGTGCTTTGGAGAATAGGCTGACTCCCTCTTCTTTGGGGCAGCCCCTGAGATATCTGAACACGGCTATCATGTCTCCCCTACACCTTCTTTTCATTAAATTAGACATACCCAATATCTACTTTAAAATATCCAAACAAGACAAACCCAACTAAACAGCCTCTTGATGAGAGTGAAAGAGGACAGAGTGCAAAAGTTGGCTTGAAACTCAACATTAAAAAAAAACTTAAGATCGTGGCATCCAGTCCCATCACTTCCCGGGCAAATAGAAGGAGAAGAAATGGAAGCAGTGACAGATTTAATTTTCTTGGGCTCAGAGATCATTGCAGATGGCAAATGCAGCCATGAAATTGAAAGATGCCGGATCCTCGGGAGGAAAACTATGGCAAACCAAGACGGCATGTTAAAAAGCAGAGACATCCCCTTGCCGACAAAAATCGTCAAGTCAAAATTCCTAGCAGTAACGTACGGCTGTGAGAATCGGAGCATAAGGAAGGGTGAGCATCAGTGGGGGGATTCAGCCGGTTCTGTCTGGTTCGGCCGGTTCGCTTGCTCACATTCGCAAACCGGTAAGGAAGGTAAGTGAATCCCCACCTCTGCTGAACACCGAAGAATTCACCTTTTTCAAATTGTGGTGTTTAGAGAAGACTTTTGAGAGTCCCTTGGGGGGTTTGGGAGGCCAAAAATGGCCCCGATTTTCACAAAAACGGGCCCGTTTTTTGCAAAAATGGGATACGCAGAGGCTTTGGGAGGCCTGCAGAATGTTCCTGGGGGCCGGGGAGGGCAAAAACTATTTTTTTTTCTTGTTTTCCTCTTCGAAATCTTGGTGCGTCTTATACTCCGGTGTGTCTTACAGTCCAAAAAATACGGTAGCTATAATATCCAAGTGCTTTGAGGAGATACTTACACAAGGCCGTGATGCATTTAAGGTGAGAATGTTCGCCTTCTCCTTCGGGGGCATGTTATTCACACAAACGATCTGGGGGAAAAAAATAAGGCAGAGGGGTGTGAGTGCGTATTCGGTTGGGCCACAACAAAAAACGAAGCAAAGATCTGGTTTCTAGCCCTGCAGCCTTCACCGCGAGACCAAATGACATTTCCATGCCTTGTCTACATGCATCCGTTTTTCAAGTCTCACCAAGTGGTACCCCGGCCATCTGTTTACCTTAGTCTGGCCTTGCACCGAACTCAGGTTCGTCTGGCTGGAAGGAGAGGGGACATGAGACACCGGAGGAGTTGTGGTCCCCGGGAACAAAGCCGGAGGCGTCGTCTTCAATTCTGGGTGAGTCGAAGAGCCGCTACTTGAGAAATCAAGCATGGAGCGTCTGGAAGACCCTGAAGGTTTGGGCATCGCGATTGTCACCACTGTGTTGGGCGAGGTGAGCGACGTCGAGAATTTATCCTTGCTTGTTGTTGCAGCTTTGGCAGTCGTGTCGGTTGCTAAGGTTGTAGGACCACTGACAATTCCAGGCACGGATGAAGGTTTTGCAGAAGTGAATGGAGACCCTGGGCTTTTCACTGTTGAGAGAAAACAAAACAAAACAAAAAAAAAGGACAGGTAGACCTCGACTTACAACCACAATTGAGCCCTAAAGTTACGTTGCTGAATGGGACATTTGTTAAGCCCCATTTTATGACCTTTTTTTGCCACCGTTGTTGAGTGAATCACGGCGGATGCAGTGTTTTCTTGGAGTCACTTTGACAAAAATTTGGAACTTCCTTTTCATAGATGAAGAAAAGGAAATAGAGGCAGTCCTCGGTTTACGACCACAGTTGAGGTCAAAATTTCTGGTCCCAAGCGAGACTGTCGTTAAGTAGTTTTGCCCCATTTTACGACCGTTCTGGCCACCGTTGTTAAGTGGAATCACTGCAACTGTTAAGTTAGTAGCACGGCTGTTAAGTGAATTGGGCTTCCCTTTTGACATTGCCTGTCGGAAGGTCGCAAAAGGCAATCAGATGACCTTGGGACACAGCAACGGTCGTAAGTACGAGCCAGTTGCCAAGGGTCGGAATTTTGATCACATGATCGCGGGGATGCTACAATGGTGATAAGTGTCAAAAATGGCCACTTTTTTTCCCCCAGTGATGTTGTAACTTTGAACAGTCTTCTAAATGAACTGTCGCACCTATGTGTGAATAAAGACACAATTGTATTTAGACATCTTGTGTCGGAATGGGTTTGCCGCAGCCAAAATCACCATGGGCCTTTTGCCGTGGCCAAACCGCCACGGTCATCTTGCCACAGCCAACTCACCTCTTGCCGTGGACAATTCCACGCGGGATAACTCGATCCGGCAAATGTTATCTCCTCCTGTTTCCCCACTATTATTTCCATTTTTGTCCATGGAAATAACATCCGAGAAACAGCGGCGGATAAAATATATCATGTTGTTATCCCGCGTGGAATTGTCCGCGCGGACAATTTTCCTGTGGTGAGATGGCCTAGACCAGGCCTTGTCAAATACAAGGCCCGCGGTTTGGATCTGTCCCACAGGACCGTCCTGGAAGATGTAAGGGGCCGGCCCACGTCACTTCGGTCTCGTCTACCCAATGCAAAGAGGAAACATGCCAGTAATTTGGGGAGTGGCGTCAACCTGGCCACGCCCACCCAATTGGCCACACCCAGTGAGTGATGTCATCAACCTGGCCACGCCCACCCAGTCAGCCATGCCCCCCCGGCCCCCCTGAGGTCAAGCACAGCCCTGATGTGGCCCTCAATGAAATTGAGTTTGGCACCCCTGTCCTAGACACAACCTGCATAATCTGTCTTGTGGAATTCTTTCTAACTCCCTGATGGAGCTGGGGAATTCTGGGAGTTGAACTTCACACATCGTCCGGCGGCCAAGGTTGAGAAACACTGATCTAAGGAGATGGAGAAGCTGATATGACTCTTTTGACTATCTTGTAAAATAGAATCTTAAACACATCTGGGCATTTTTTTTTTTGAATTCCTCAGCCGGCCATGGCAACTTTAAGACTCGCAGACTTCAACACCCAGAATTCCTCATGCTGGCTGGGGAATTCTGGGAATTGAAGTGCACAAGTCTTCAAGTTGCTAAGGCTGGCTAGGGCATTCTGGGAGTTGAAGTGCACAAGTCTTTAAAGCTGCCATGGCTGGGTAGGGAATTCTGGGAGTTGAAGTGCACAAGTCTTTAAAGCTGCCATGGTTGGCTAGGGAATTCTGGGAGTTGAATCGCACAAGTCTGAAAGTTGCTAAGACTGGCTAGGGAATTCTGGGAGTTGAAGTCCGCAAATCTTAAAAGTTGCTAAGGCTGGCTAAGGAATCCTGGGAGTTGAAGAGCACAAGTAGTGCACAACTCTTTAAAGTTGCTAAGGCTGGCTAGGGAATTCTGGGAGTTGAAGTCCGCAAATCTTAAAGTTGCCATGTCTGGCTAGGGAATTCTGGGATTTGAAGTCCGCAAATCTTAAAGTTGCTAAGGAATCCTGGGAGTTGAAGAGCACAAGTAGTGCACAACTCTTTAAAGTTGCTAAGGCTGGCTAGGGAATTCTGGGAGTTGAAGTCCACAAATCTTAAAGTTGCTAAGGCTGGCTAGAGAATTCTGGGAGTTGACGTCCGCAAATCTTAAAGTTGCTAAGGGTGGCTAAGGAATTCTGGGAGTTGAAGAGTACAAGTAGGGCACAACTCTTTAAAGTTGCCATGGCTGGCTAGGGAATTCTGGGAGTTGAAGTCCACAAATCTTAAAGTTGCTGCCATGGCTGGCTGGGGAATTCTGGGAGTTGAATCGCACAAGTCTTTAAAGTTGCCAAATTTCAAGATCCCTGGATTAGGGGAAATTATAATCCAGAGAGAGAGACTGGCAACGTACCTGTGGGCCCGACCGGACTTATGGAGGAAGGCGAGGAGGGAGAAAGGGTCACCGTGGTCGGCCCGCTGGTGGAGCTGAGGTCTTTCGCAGCAACCCCCCGCAAAGAAGTGGCATGGTTGGTAGGCGACACCGGAGCCAACACTGTTGCCCGCGAGGCCGTTGTATTTGCAGCGATGACGGTGGTGGCGGCAGCGGTGGTAGCTTTTCCGTGCTTCGTGGGCACAGAAGGGGTGGTGGGTTTGACGGAAGTCTCCACTGTAGGTTTCTTGGATGGTTTCACCACACCTGGAGAAGTGGGGGAGGTTGGCAAAGCTGTAGGTTTGCTAGTGGGCGCCTCTACTGGTGAACTGAGAGTCGAGACGGTCAGTTTGTCCGATTTAACGCCGGAAGGAGAAACGTCGGTGACAGAATGGACAGCCCGGTTGGTTGGAGGTGGCGATGAAGAATCAGCGGTTACTCCTGATAGGCCCCCTAAGAGAGAGACCGGAGTTAGAAAGAGGTCGCGGGTTTCCCACATGCAGCCCAGCCCCAGACCTGTTAATAATAGAATAACAGGAAGGGGCCTCGGAGGCCTTCTAGTCCAACCCCCTGCCCAAGCAGGAAATCCAATGCCATTTCAGAGAAATGGTTGTCCAATCTCTTCTTTGAAACCCCACTCCCTTCTAGCACGGATGACGTTACCTAGTTGGGTCATGAGACATCTCCAAGAAAACAAGCAACTTCAGAGAGCGCCAAGGGCCCCACAATTGTCCTCCTCCTCCTCCCAAACCCCACCCCCTTCTAGCACTGATGATGTTACCTAGTTGGGTCATGAGACGTCTCCAAGAAAACAAGCAACTTCAGAGAGCGCCAAGGACCCCACAGTCCTCCTCCTCTCAAACCCCACCCCCTTCTAGCACTGATGATGTTACCTAGTTGGGTCATGAGACGTCTCCAAGAAAACAAGCGTGCTCAGAGAGCACCAAGGACCCCCCATGTTAATCCTGAGCTACAAATATCCTCCTTTCTTAGCAGCTGCTAGAGTTTGAAGGGGAGGCTCATGGCCCAGCGGCTTTCCCTAAAATGTAACTTGAACCGTCGTTAAGCGAATGGTCCCTAAGTGAGGATTGCCTGTACCATGCCAAGCAGGAAGAAGCTAGGGAGGCAAGGGATCATTTATTTTCGTTTCTTTACAATGCTTTGGGGCTCACTATACAAAACCCACCCAGAGCAGTGTATACAGGTAGTCCTTGACTTACAATGGTCTGTTTAGTGACCGTTCGAAGTTACAGCGGCATTGAAAAAGCAACTTATGACCATTTTTACACTTAACGACCACTGCAGCATTCCCCCACGGTCACGTGATCAAAATTCAGCTTCTTGTCCACTGACTCATATTGATGACAGTTGCAGTGTCCCGGGGTCACGTGATCCCCTTTTGCGACCTTCTTTGCGACCAGCAAAGTCAACGGGGAAGCCAGACTCACTTAACAACCGGGTGGCTAACCTAACAACCGCAGTGATTCGCTTAATGACTGTGGCAAGAAAGGCCATAAAATGGGGGCAAAACTCACTTTACAAATACTTTGCTTAGCAACGGGAATTGTGGTCGTAAATCGAGGACTACCGGCAATTTTGTCCTAAATTCAAGGCCAAGCTACTCCCAAAAGTTTCCTCTTTCAGGGTTCTTCATTTTTTTTTTAGTGCCTCCCAAATTCCCAGCTCAGCAAACATCCTCAGGTTTCCATCCTGGTTTGCCAAAATCCAGCGACGGGAAAGCCGGATGCCCGTTTAACGCGCCTGGCACCGTGTTCCTGAGCCAAAGCGGCCGCGACTGTCGCCGATCAAAGAGCTGGAGAACCGGGAGGCATGTGCAGAATGCCAAGCCATGCAAGCAAGGGGCCTTTCAAGGCCCATTTTTGGCTATTTCAGGACGAGTGGAATGGGAACACCAAAGGGGGGGGGGAAACGGGACACTTCCTCCCCAGCCGCCAGAGTCTTCCTGTGGTCGCAGCCTCCGCCCGTCCCCAAACATTTCCCACCCAGGGCCCTTCCTCCGTCTGTGACAAGGCGCTATTAATAGCAGGGAAGAGAACGGCAAAGCCGAAGGGCAGAAATAGCAAAGGTGGGGGGCTGGTCCCGAAAGGGGGATGCTGAGGATGGTAGTTTGGTCTAGTGCCGTGATGGCGAACCTATGGCACGCATGCCACAGGTGGTACATGGAGCCATATTGGTGGGCACGCGAGCTCAGCTCCATTTTCGGGCCTTCTGGGCCCACCAGAAGTAGGAAAACAGGCTGTTTCCAGCCTCCAATGGGCCTCGGGGGAGTGGGGAAGGCCGTTTTTGCCCTCCCCAGGCTCCTAGAAAGGCTCTGGAGCCTGGGGGGAGCAAAAAACAGGCCTTCCGGTCCCACCAAAAGTCGGCAAATGGGCCGTTTCCGGCCTCTGGAGGGCCTCCGGGGGGTGGGGGGTGGGGAAGGCCGTTTTCACCCTCCCCAGACTCCTAGAAATGCTCTGGAACCTGCGGAGGGCAAAAAACGGGCCCACCGTGCCATCGCATGCCAAAAGTGGGGGGAGTGGTGATGTCGTGCATGCATGCATGGGAGAGCAGGGCGCATAGAATTATGGGTGTGGGCATGCCCCCCCCCTGCACTTCCCCTGCTTTTGGCACGTGATGGCAAAAAGGTTAGCCATCACTGGTCTAGTGGTTAAGGCACCAACCTAGAAAGCCAAAGTTGGTGAGTTCTAGTCCTGCCTTAGGTATGAAATGCTGCTGTGTGACTTTGGGCTGATCACCAGGAAACAGGGAGTTCTAGTCCCACCTTGGGTATGAAAGCCAGCTGGGTGACTTTGGGCCAATCACCAGGAAACGGTGAGTTCTAGTCCCGCCTTAAGTATGAAAGCCGGCTGGGTAATTTGGTCCCAATCGCCAGGAGACAGTGAGTTCTAGTCCTGTCTTAGGCATCAAAACTGACTGGGTGACTTTGAGCCAATCACCAGGAGACGGCGAGTTCTAGTCCTGTTTTAGGCATGAAACCCAGCTGGGTGACTTTGAGCCGATTGCCAGGAGACGGTGAGTTCTAGTCCCGGTGTAGGCATGAAAAGAGGCTGGGTGAACCTTGGGTTAGTCCTCCTCTCTCAGCCCAACCCACCTCACAGGACGGTTGTTGCGAGGAAAAGAGGAGGAGGAGGAGGAGGAAGGCATGTCGGATACATGGGTGAAGGTGGGATACAAAATTCTGGCAACTCTAAGACTCACACGGACTACCCTTTTCAGAGTTTTCATCCACACAAGCAAAAGAAAAGAATTTAAGAGAGCAAAGGTAGTTTTCCACTTATAACCACAACGGGGACCAGAATTACCGTCGCTAAGTGGATTGTACCCAATTTTATGTGTTGTCCACTGCAGTTATTCAGCAAATTGCGTGGACGTTAAGCGAATCCAGTTTACTCTTCCCCTCCTCCTCCTCCTCCGTTAACCCCCCATCCCATTTCAAACAGCCCCCCCCCCTAAAAAGGACTGGGGGTCTCCGAGACACCCTCCCCCATCTAACAGCCTCTTTCCAAAGCTTTGAAGCTTGGAGACGTGGCGAGGCCCGCCATTCCCTAGCACCTTGGTGAGAAAAGTCACGTGCGGCAGGTGTTACGTTGCTCTCTAACACACATTGCTGTGTTCAATTCTGTGTGAACTGGGGCGGGGGTGGGGAAGGAAAGGAAGGACCCACCCTCCTCCTCCTCCTCCTCAAGCTGGGTCCAAGTAGACCCTCCCATAGAGAACGGAGCTGATGCAACAAGGAAACACCCAAAACCGGCCAACTTCTCACCCATCTGTAAGATAGGGACAGGCAGGACAAAACACACCCCAAAGTTTTCTGCTCCATTCTGGCTTTTCCTTAAAAAAAACAAAAAAAAACAAAACCAGATTTCCGGCCAAGCCTGGAAAATACGCACAAGCGTTTGGGAGGGAGGGAGACACACACACACAAAGAGAGAGGAGATAGAGAGAGAGAGAAGGAGAGAGAGAGTGAAGAACACACAGAGAGAGAAGGAGACAGAGAGAGAGAGAGAGAATGAGACAGAGAGAAGATGAGAGAGAGAGGAGACACAGAGAGAGAGAGAGAGAGAAGGAGAGAAAAAGAGAGAGAAGGAGACAAGAGACAGAGAGAAGAAGACGAGAGAGAAGGAGACAGAGAGAAAGAGAGAGAGAAGGAGAGAGAGACGAGAGAGACAGAGAGAAGACGAGACACACACACACACACACAGAGAAGGAGATGAGAGAGACAGAGAGAAGGAGACAGAGAAGAAGACGAGAGAGGAGACAGAGAGAAAGAGAGAGAGACAAGGAGAGAGAAGGAGACGAGAGAGAGACAGAAAGAAGAAGACAGAGAAGATGAGAGGAGACACACACACACACACACACACACACACACACAGAGGAGACGAGAGAGAGAGAGAGAAGGAGACGAGAGAGAGAGAGAGAGAGAGAGAGAGAGAGAGAAGAAGACAGAGAGAAGACGAGAGAGAGAAGGAGACACACACACACAGAGGAGACAAGAGAGAGAGAAGGAGGAGAGAGAGAGAGAGAGAGAGAGAGAGAGAGAGAGAGAGAGAGAGAGAGAGAGAGAGAGAGATGCAGCTTGGCGCAGAAACTGTCGGACAGGAAAAAGAACACGGATCACAATCCAAATTCTCAGCAGGTCCCTGATGCTCTCATCTCGGCATGGATGGAGCCTTAAAGGTCCAAAGCAGATGGTTTCTCCCCTCACTCACCCACCCAAAACAATTCATTTTGAGAACCTGTGGGGGGCTCCCAGGAAGCGAACCCATGCCCTTTCTCCACATTACGTCGTTTGATCTGAATCGCTCCATGCCATCCCAGCAGGGAAAATAAAATAAAATAAAATAAAATAAAATAAAATAAAATAATAAAATAAAATAAAATAAAATAATAAAATAAAATAAAATAAAATAAAATAAAATAAAATAAAATAAAATAAAATAAAATAAAATAAAATAATAAAATAAAATAAAATAAAATAAAATAAAATAAAATAAAATAAAATAAATAAAATAAAATAAAATAAAATAAAATAAAATAAAATAAAATGTCCTTTTAAATTTCCCCAATCATGGGACTATTAAAATAGCTCAGTGGAAAAGACAGGAGATGGGAGGAAGTGGTGGCGGCAATGTTTCTCTTCCTTGGGTTTTCAATCCAGGAGGTCCTCGGTTTACAACCAGAATTTCTACGGCTAAGCGAGGCGGTTGTTAAGTGAAGCCCTGAAGTTGTTAAAGGGCTCGTGTTGTGCTTAAACAAACGTGTGTGCTGCAGCTGCCAAAAAAGCCAACATAGTTCTAGGCTGCATCAACAGAAGGATAGAATCAAGATCACGTGAAGTGTTAATACCAATTTATAATGCCTTGGTAAGGCCACACTGGGAATCCTGCATCCAGTTTGGGTCACCACGATGTAAAAAAAGATGTGGAGGCTCTAGAAAGAGTGCAGAGAAGAGCAACAAAGAGGATTAGGGGACTGGAGGCTAAAACATATGAAGAACGGTTGCAGGAACTGGGTATGTCTCGTTTAATGAAGAGAAGGACTAGGGGAGACATGATAGCAGTCTTCCAATATCTCAGGGGCTGCCCCAAAGAAGAGGGAGTCAAGCTGTTCTCCAAAGCACCTGAGGGTAGAAGAAGAAGCAACGGGTGGAAACTAATCAAGGAGAGAAGCAACTTAGAACTAAGGAGAAATTTCCTGACAGTTAGAACAATTAACCAGTGGAACAACTTGCCTCCAGAAGTTGTGAATGCTCCAACACTGGAAGCTTTTAAGAAGAGGTTGGATAACCATTTGTCTGAAGTGGTGTAGGGTTTCCTGCCTAAGCAGGGGGTTGGACTAGAAGACCTCCAAGGTCCCTTCCAACTCTGTTATTCTATTCTAGCCTAAATCTGGTTTCCCCTATCGACTTGGCTTGTCAGAAAACGGCTGGAGAGGTCGCCAATGCGGATCAGGTGATTGGTGGATGCTGCTACTGTGATACTGTGAGTGATTAATATGTCTAATCTGATTCAATATATTCTAATCTGATTCAATATATTCTGTCAACAAACTGAGCCACGCTAAGATAAATATTAACCAAGTTAGCACGTTGTATGAATGCATTTATGTAACTGATCTGGTTAAATAGATTGTGTATGAACGTCCTGTTTAAAGAAACACAAGAAATGAACAGAAAGCCACAGCGAAGGTGATTAGGGGACTGGAGGCTAAAACATATAGTTAGTTAGTTAGTTAGTTTATTATATTTATATACCGCCCCCTCTCCCGAGGGACTCGGGGCGGTGAACAGCCAGCAAATAAAATACACAGATACAAAATTTAAAACAATATTAAAATCCAATTAAATCAATTTGGCCCATAGTTAAAAACCCTATATTAAAACTCCTAATTTTAAAAAAACAATTCTTTTTAAAAAGAGTAGGTCAGGCCAGCCTGACAAAGAACAGTTGCAAGAATTGGCTTTGACTAGTCAAGTGAAAAGAAGGACTAGGGGCGACAGGATAGCAATCTTCCAAAATTTGGGGGGCTGCCACAAAGAAGAGGAAGTCAACCTATTTTCCAAAGCACCTGAAGGCAGGACAAGAAGCAACGGATGGAAACTCCTCAAGGAGAGAAGCAACTTAGAACTAAGGAGGGATTTCCTGACAGTGAGAACAATTCATCAGTGGAACAACTTGCCACCAGAAGGTGTGGGTTGCTCCATCACTGGAGGTTTTCAAAAACATACGATTGGTAGCTTTGTCCTACAAGACTCCATCACAAATGGAATAGAACCGGGCAGAGGAAGGGAGAAAATTTATCCGGAATGGTAACTGAGCAGGGGTGGACTAGAAGATCTCCAAGGTTCCTTCCAGCAGCTATGATTCGATTCAATTCGTCTCTACTCTACTCTCATTTCACTGATTCTGTCCTGTCCTATAAAACAGGGGTCTCCAATCTTGGCAACTTTAAGACTTGTGGATTTCAACTCCCAGAATTCTGGGAGCAAAGCAAAGCTGGATGAGGAATTCTGGGAGTCGAAGTCCACAAGTCTTAAAGTTGCCAAGATTGGAGACCCCTGCGATAAAGGAGTTGGGACTTCTTCTGGCCTCTTGAGAAGAATCTGAATTCGAATCACCTCCACCCATAAGTCCTCACCTCGTTACTCTTGAACATGGCGTACATTGTTTTGTGTTCTCTTCAAAAAAACAAAAACCGAATTGTCAAAATCTGCCGGCGAAGGAACAATAACGCCACGACGTCTTATGCAATCACACTACATCCATTGTCACAGAAGTCAAGAGAGCCGAGCGGCCTTTAAATAGCTTTGAATGGAAATCGGGGTGAATGGACGCCCTGCCTTTTCCGAAGCTTGCTTGGAAACCCTTAAAAGAATGGGAGACAATCTCCTGCCAGCCAAACCTTGGGTTGACCTAAAGATGCCAGGAAGTTCTACGATAAATATCTCTTGGCCACGGTGGATCGGCCAAAGGACTCTCGAAAGGTCACCCGATATCTTCCCACAATCAACGGGGAGGAAGAGCGGGTCAATGTGTGGGACACACCACGGTCCTTTTCCTGTCTTACGGAAAGAGTAACGAGGCTAGAATGGAGGAGCGACAACTGAAAACGGGAGAAACGGGGTAAGCTTTCCCTCAGACAGAATACAGGTAGCACCAAGGACTGTACATTAGTCCTTCTATATTCCTCCTCCTCACTCATTCTAGCACTGATGACTTTGCCTAGTTGGGTCATGAAACGTCTTCAAGAAAATCACCAATTTCTGAGAGCACCAAGGATCCCACAGTCTTTCTCCTCCTCCTCCTCCTAAGCAATCCTAAATTGCATTAACAGAGGGATACAATCAAGATCAATTGAGGTACTAATACCACTCTATAAAGCCTTAGTAAGACCACACTTAAGAGTATTGCATCCAGTTTTGGTCACCACACTATAAAAAAGATGTTGAGACTCTAAAAAAAGTGCAGAGAAGAGCAAGAAAGAGGATTAGGGGACTGGAGGCTAAAACATATGAAGAACGGTTGCAGGAACTGGGCATGGCTTGTCTAGTGAAGAGAAGGACCAGGGGAGACATGATAGCAGTCTTCCAATATTTGAGGGGCTGCCACAGAGAAGAGGGGGTCAAGCTATTCTCCAAGGCACCCGAAGGCCAGGCAAGGAATAATGGACGGAAACTGAATGAGGAGAGATTCAACATGGAAATAAGGAGAATTTTTCTGACAGTGAGAACAATCAACCAGAAGTTGCCTTTGGAAGTTGTGGGAGCTTCATCACTGGAGGCTTTCAAGAAGAGATTGGACTGCAATTTGTCAGAAATGGTGTAGGGTCTCTTGCTTGGGTGGGGTGGGGGGTTGGACTAGATGACCTACAAGGTCCCTTCCAACTCTGTTAATCTGTAATCCTCTCCATTAACCCCACTCCCTTCCAGCACTGTTGATGCTACCTAGTTGGGTCATGAAACGTTTGCAAGAAAACCACCAAGCTCAGAGAGTACCAAGGACCCCCACAGCCCTCCCTTCCTTCCTTCCTTTCCCTCCCTCCTTCCCTCCCCTCCACAAACCCAACTCCTTTCTAGCACTGATGATGTTACCTACTTGGGTCATGAAACGTCTGCAAGAAAACCACCCAGCTCAGAGAGCACTAAGGACCCTCCCAGTTCAACCCTGAGCTACAAATATTCTCTTCTATCAGAAAGTCGCAGGACTTGTGGTGCAAGTCATCCCAAAGCCAATTTCCTGTCTGGTCCTTGGGCTATTGAGAGGTCAGACAGACAACCATCTGGCTATTAAAACAAAAGTTTAAAAAAAAGAAAGAGAGAGAGAGAGAGAGAGATCCTGCCACGCTGGCTTGGCAGAAGATTAGGGCAAGCCCTTTGAAGGCTCTTATCTCGTTCTTTGCACGGAGAACCAGGCACCACAATTAACAAGGGCTTCTGGTGACTCAGCCATTTATATTCCCCATTATCAGCTCCTGCCCAGAGAACAGGAGCTGCTGAAGCTTTGTGTACTAATGAGCTCTTCACATCCTTGGATTATTTCGCGTTTCAGGTGTGTTTGCTTGGAAAAAAAAAAAAAACAGTGGGACACAAAGACAGGCTGTTTTCCCAGTAAATTTGGCCAAACGTTATGTGCGTTCGGGCTAGGCTCAGAGAAGAGGTGCAAATCCTACAAAAGAAAAGCTTCGGTTTTATCGTTTGCGGTGCAGGATGTAAGAACGACTTTATTGACGTTGTTCCCTGGGCTGCAAAGCACCTTCCCGCCTCTGCATATTGATGGGCTGACGGTGAAAGAAATAAACAATGTTTTGGAGGACAACATGGAATTTGGATTCAGGATCCGTTCTTGTCGGAGAATAATACGGGATCTGAACTTAGATGAGACACGACCTACCGGCCTGTCGAAAGGGATGAACGAGCCGGGATGTTGGCGGGAAGAGCCAGAATGGTCTAAGTGGTTAAGGCGCGAGGTTAGAAATCAGGAGAAGGCGAGTTCTAGTTCCGGCTTAGGCATGAAAGCTGGCTGGGTGACTTCACCAGGAGATGGTGAGTTCTAGTTCCGGCTTAGGCATGAAAGCTGGCTGGGTGACTTCACCAGGAGATGGTGAGTTCTAGTTCCGGCTTAGGCATGAAAGCTGGCTGGGTGACTTCACCAGGAGATGGTGAGTTCTAGTTCCGGCTTAGGCATGAAAGCTGGCTGGGTGACTTCACCAGGAGATGGTGAGTTCTAGTTCCGGCTTAGGCATGAAAGCTGGCTGGGTGACTTCACCAGGAGATGGTGAGTTCTAGTCCAGCCTTAGGCATGAAAGCTGGCTGGGTGACTTCACCAGGAGATGGTGAGTTCTAGTTCTGGCTTAGGCATGAAAGCTGGCTGGGTGACTTCACCAGGAGATGGTGAGTTCTAGTTCCGGATTAGGCATGAAAGCTGGCTGGGTGACTTCACCAGGAGATGGTGAGTTCTAGTCCAGCCTTAGGCATGAAAGCTGGCTGGGTGAGTTCAGGCCAATCACTAGGAGATGGTGAGTTCTAGTCCAGCCTTAGGCATGAAAGTTGGCTGGGTGACTTCGGGCCAATCACCAGGTGATGGTGAGTTCTAGTCCCGCCTTTGGTGTGACATGGACTGGGTAACTTTGGGCCACTCCCTCCCTCCCTCATAGCCCAACCTACCTCACAGGGTTGTTGGAAAAGAGGAGGAGAAAGGAGGATTATATGTGTTTGCCACCCATGAGTTAGTAAAAATAATAAAGCTTGGATAAAATAAAAATAAACAAATAAAATATAAAAAAAGTAAAATATACCATATTTTTCGGAGTACAAGATGCACCTTTTTATCCCCTAAAAGGGGGTGAAAATTTAGGTGAGTCTTATACACCGAATGTAGCCCCACCCACCCACTGGCCCCCACCCTTTGGCCTCTGCCTCCCAGAAGTTTACCTCCTTGCAGCAAACAGCAAGAAGAAACAGCTCGTTTCAGCTTCAGCACAGCCTGATTAGCACAAGTTGATTGTCCTTTGGATCGGCTTCCCGACTCTCAGCTGTTTTGCACCGGCCACTGCTGCTTGCTGCAAGGAGGTAAATTGCTGGGAGCAAATTTTTTTTTTTCTTGGGCTAATCAAGCTATGCTGAAAACGAAAATGAAAGTAAAGCAGGCTGTTTGCTGCAAGGAGGCAAAATTGCTGGGAGGCAGAGGCAGATTTCTTTTTCTTCTTTTCCTCACCAAAAAAGGTAGGTGCGTCTTGTAGTCCGGAGCCGTCTTATGCTCCGAAAAATACGGTAAAATAAAATAATAAAATAAAACACACTACAATAAAAAGTACAATAAGATCAAATGAAGTGAAGTGAAATGAAATAATAACAACATAAAATATAAAAATTAAGAGTAGTCACCTAAAATGGCCAGTTGGACCTTTGTGGGCCCCCCCACCAAACGGCCCCCTCGGACTTTGCAACAAGCCAGCTGCCTCTTAATAAAAGAGGAATTGAAAAAGTCCAGTGAGTGAGCGAGTGAGTAACCTCTGACTTAGCTTCAATGAGTCTGTTTCCTTAACACATCACCCGGCCTCCCCTCCCTCCCGCCAGCTGCATTTATGGGGCCCCCATTAACAATAGGAAGGAGGTTTGACTGTGCCGATCCAGGCTGCATCTTAATTGGTCATCTCCTCCTCTCCATGGGGCAGACTCAGTCTGGGGAAATAGGATGAACTCAGGCGTGCGACAAAAGTTTGTAGGTCCCTTTTTACAGGGCTGTTGTAACTTTGGTCACCAAATGAGCCGTTGTAAGTGGAGGACGACCTGCAGTCCTTGACTTACAACTTAGCCAAAGTTGATGGGAGTTAGAAGAGACGGCTAAACTGACTGTTTTGATTATAAAGGGGGGAAAAAACACAATTACTTTTCTTTTTACTTGGAAACCATTTCTGGACTTTGTGCCCGAGGTGGAAAAAAAATGAAACTTGTTAGTCTAGACCAGTGTTTCTCAACCTTGGTAGCTTGAAGATGGGTGGACTACAACTCCCAGAATCCCCCAGCCAGCAGCGCTGGCTGGAGGATTCTGGGAGTTGAAGTCCACCCATCTTCAAGCTTCCAAGGTTGAGAAACGCTGGTCTAGATAGTCCTTGACTTACAACAGTTCATTTAGTGACCGTTCGAAGTTACGGCAGCACTGATAAAAGTGACTTATCAACTGTTACTTACAACCGTTGCAGCATCCCCCCTCCAGTCACCTGATCAAAATTCAGACATGTAGCAAATGACTCGTATTTATGACAGTCGCAGTGTCCCGGGGTCATGCGAACTCCTTTTGCAACCTTCTGACGAGTAAAGTCAGATTCTCTTAACAACCGTGTTACTAACTTAACAACTGCACTGATTCGCTGAACAACTGGGGCAAGAAAGGTCGTAAGATGGGACAAAACTCACTTAATAACTGTCTCGCTCAGCGACAGAAATTCTGTGCTCCCTTGTGGTCGTAAGTCGAGGACGGCCTGCATGTTCTTGAGTGGAAAAAGATCCCCATCAAGAAAGGCAGTGTTGAATGCATGTATGGAAGGCAGGCGCACACATGAAACGGGCACGCACATGCGTGAACCGTGCACGAAGTGAGTATGCGCGCGGCAAACCGGTAGTAACGTAATGTGAAACCCACCAACTCCAACTCCAGCCAACTCAAAAGGTGAAGGTTACGATCCTTCACCTTTGAGGATTGCCGCGAGCAGTAGAAGAACGGAGATGCACGTCCGCGTGCCGTAAAGTACATTTTGCTAAAAGCTTCTAGCCTGAGTATTATATGGGATGGATGATTGATGAGCAATCTACAAGCATCAAAGGCTGCTCTGGGCTGCTTTCAACTCCTCCTCTGTGAATTATTCAAACAATTGTTGGCTTCTCTAGCCAAGCTGAACGCATGGATAAGGCGGCCCAGCCAAAGCTGAAGATCTGTTTCCCGTCACTCTAGGATAAGGGTTCATAAGCAACCAAATGCATTAAGAAGATTCCTTCTTCGGCTGACCAGAGTAAGACCAAAGTAAGACCGAGCTTAGAAAACGGCATCCAGTTCTGGTGACCACAGTATGGAAAAGATGTTGAGACTCTAGAAAAGAGTGCAGAGAAGAGCCACAAAGATGATTAGGGGGGCTGGAGGCTAAAACATACGAAGAATAGTTATGAGTCTGTCATCTGCACCTCCATAACTGTCTGGTTTGGCTCTGCAACCCAACAAGACAGACACGGACTTCAGAGGATCATTAGAACTACAGAAAAAACAATTACTATCACCTGCCTTCCATGGAGGACCTGTATACTGCACGAGTCAAAAAGAGGGCTGTGAAAATATCTACAGACCCCTCACATCCTGGACATGAACTGTTTCAACTCCTACCCTCAAAACGACGCTATAGAGCACTGCACACCAGAACAACTAGACACAAAGACAGTTTTTCCCGAACGCCATCACTCTGCTAAACAAATAATTCCCACAACACTGTCAAACTGTTCACTAAGTCTGCATTACCATTAATCTTTTCATCGTTCCCACCACCCATCTCCTCCCAATTATGACCGTATGACTGAATTTTGTTGCTTGTATCCTTACGATTTATATTGATATTATTTCCTAGTATGATTTGATTGCTTATTAGTAGCCTATGACTATCATTAAGGGTTGTACCTTATGATTCTTGAGGAATGTATCTTTTCTTTTATGTACACCGAGAGCGTATGCACCAAAGACAAATTCCTTGTGTGTCCAATCACACTTGGCCAATAAAGAATTCTATTCTGTTTTGTTCTGTTCCACTCTACTGTACTCTACTGTACTCTACTGTACTCTACTGTACTCTACTGTACTCTACTGTACTCTACTGTACTCTACTCTACTCTACTCTACTCTACTCTACTCTACTCTACTGTATTCTATTCCTTTCTTCTTGAGATCATATGCACCAAGACAAATTCCTTGTGTGTCTAATCACACTTGGCCAATAAAGAATTCAATTCAATTCAATTCAATTCAATTATTCTGTTCTGTTCTGTTCTGTTCTGTTCTGTTCCGTTCCGTTCCGTTCCGTTCCATTCCATCCCATTCCAGTCCATTCCATCCCATTCCAGTCCATTCCGTCTAGTTTAATGAAAAGAAGGACATAGGTGACATGATAGCAGCCTTCCAATATTTGAGGGGCTACCACAAAGAAGAGGGGGCCCAACCTAATGAAAGACGAGAAACAATGGATGGACACTAACCAAGGTGAGAGAGGCCACCTAGAACTGAGAAACTTCTGAACGATGAGAGCGATTAAACCAATGGAACTCCTTGCCTCCAGAAGTTGTGGGTGGCTCCATCACTGAAGGCTTTCAAAAAAAGAAAGACCAGAAAACCATTTGTCTGAAACGGTATGGGATCTCCTGCTCGAGTAGCTGGACAGACTATAAGACCTTCAAAGTCCTTTTGAAGGACATTGTGGGGAGGGGGTGTTTGCGGTTGTAATGGCAAACCAACAACACCGTACTTCCCTGAAAATAAGACCTAACAAGAAAATAAGCCCTAATACATCTTAATATAAGACCTGGTGTTGTGGCTCCGTTACCTGAGCCTGTGTCATCGGCAGGAGAGGACTCCGAGAGTGAAGAAGAGGAGTTGGCAAGGCCTCTCCAGGACCCTCCTCTCTGGCAATACCCTCGGTGTCCACCGAAGAGCAAGAGATAGGACCGGGGCCAAGCACGTCCACGCAGCCACAGATGGACAATGAGGGTAATGAGTCTTGGCTGGATCCACGCCAGCGTCGCAGAGATAAGCGCGTGCAACAGAAGAAAAGGTGTGCCCGAGATTAGGCTGAGTCACTGGACCACACCCCACAGGGTATAAAAAGGAGCGTGGTGGCCAGTCAAACCTTGTGACGAACAAAGCTGAAAGCTTCCACGCCATTCTGCATTGCCAGACTTTTTGCTAGACTTTGCTGGATTATCTCTGGACTTGATTACCTCCGTAATTATTGAGCTGTTTCTTTTGATGTATCAGAAGTGGGGAGACGTTATCTCTCCTCTTTGTAAATAATAAACTCTTGGCAGGCAGCCACTAGGTTGTTGCCAAGTTCCATTATCTTAAAGGAAAAGGATTTTGCCGGCTGGTTTGGTTTTTAACTCCTGAACGTCTGTTGGTGTGTGTGCGTGTGGTTTGGGACAGAACACCTGGTTTTATTTTGGGGGAAACACGTAATTGAAAATACTGAGGCCCTTCCTCTCATAGGATCCTGAAAAACACATGACTACCTCCTGTGAGTCACAATGTCATTGTCGTAAATGGGGTCATTTAGGCCCTTTGTACAACAATGATGTCACGAGACACTTGCTATCACTTGCCCTTCTTCCAAGCCTTAGTCTGGCTCACTGACCTGGGATCAAATTGCTAATGACTCCCCTGACTTCCTGTGGCATTTCCTTTTTTTTTTTTTTTTTGCCCTGGCTACCAACCCACAGCTGGACAGCTGGACTTTTGACCCTGTGGTTCCCTTTCCACTCGACGGACCTTAACAAAACCTTAAACCTCAAGTCGACAAAGCACAGCTGTTGTCTTTTCTATTGCACGGTGCAAAGAAAGAAAGGCAGTTTGTTAGGCAGCTTGAGATGATGGCTTGATCCAGAGCAGCGGTTCTCAAACTCTGCAATTTTAAGACGGGTGGGCTTCAACTCCCAGAATTCAGACGGTGAAGTCCACCCATCTTACAAAAGAGCCTTGGTGGCGCAGCGGACTAAAGTGCTGTTAAGTAGCACCAGCTGCCTGCAATTACCGTGAGTTCAAATCGCACCAGGCTCAAGGTTGACTCAGCCTTCCGTCCTTCCGAGGTAGGTAAAATGAGGACCCGGATTGTGGGGGCAATTTTTTTTTAAAAATTTGATTTATATGCCGCCCTTCTCCGGAGACTCAGGACGGCTTACAATGCGTTAAGCAATAGTCTTCATACTTTTGTATATTTATACAAAGTCAGCTTATTGACCCCACAAACTGGGTCCTCAATTTACCTACCTTAGAAAGGATGGAAGGCTGAGTCAACCTTGAGTCTTGGAGAGATTCGAACCAGCAGTAATTGCAGGCAGCTGTGTTAATAACAGGCTGCTTAGACCACTGTACTATCAAGGCTGATTTTGTATAAAAAAGAACACCACTTGGGGGAGGGGGGCGAAAGCCCTACTAAGCAGGTATATACAAAAGTATGAAGGCTATTGCTTAACGCATTGTAAGCCGCCCTGAGTCTCCAGAGAAGGGCGGCATATAAATCGAACCAATAAATAATTAAATAAATTTCCAAAGTTAAGAAGTAACGATTTAGGATCTTTCATACTAGGTTTTGCAAGATGCGAAAGGCTGATCTTTAACTCCTGATCAGGGTTTCTATTATTATTATTATTATTATTATTATTATTATTATTATTATTATTATTATTATTATTATTATTATTATTATTATTATTTAATTACCAGAACAGTGCACCTATCACTATTGGAACGACCCTCGCTTGCCTTTGCCACAGTCGTCCTATTTCTATTTGCAGGTTTTTCTACGCTTTGTGACCTTCTCCAGTTCTTCCTCTTCTGTTCTGCTGTCTCCAGGCACTGCCACATCCTCTCTCCAGACTTACAGTAACAGTAACAGAGTTGGAAGGGAACTTGGAGGTCATCTAGTCCAACCCCCTGCTCATGCAGGAGACCTGTACTAGGGACTCGAACCACCGAACTGCCGACCTTTCTGATTGACAAGTTCAGTGTCTTAGCCACTGAGCCATCTAGTCAAGGTAGGTGTTTTTGTCTTTCTTTTCTTTTTTTTTTTAGAATTTTTAATTTTATTTTAAAATAAAACATAAAACATAAATCCATCACCCATACAATTGCAAACAGTGTGTCGGTCGGTTACAAGTCTGCTGTGCTTCCTCACCATATTCATTACTTACTAATTATCTAATTTCTCATATTACCAATCTAATAAGTATCTTTATAGTATAATCCTCATTAATCTCTTGTCATACAAATCATTTTCCAATATTTATAACATTCATTTCTTCGTCCTCAATCAACAATAGTCGTATCACTTTATATTATATTTTGCATATTTCTACCATTCTTATGTTCGAATAGTCTCATCCCTGTTTCATTTCCATGTTTTATTATCGAGCCATTGATAAAGTAAGTCCCATATCTTATAATATTGTTTATCTTCTTGTTCTCTAATTTCAAATGTCAATTCACTCATTTCAGCACATTCCATAATTTTCTTAATAACTTCATCCTGTGTTGGTATTTTCTCATTTTTCCAATTTTTAGCAAACACAATTCTAGCCGCTATTAACACATTAACAATCAAATATCTCAATTCTCGTCTTTCTTGTCAACAATGGTTAAGCTTGGGGTGCTAAGTGGCAAGTGGCTGTCTGTTTGGATTCTAAAGTCCCAGAACACTTTGGCTCCTTCATTTTCTACGACTTTTGTCTCTTTCGTGCTCCCACCAATTCTTGTTCGCGGACAAAGGGTATTTTTTGCAGACAATCCGATGCGCCGTTGCTAGTGTTAACATTGAAAAGAGCACTGCTTTTATTTTTGTTGGGGAGTTTACCAGAAATTTACAATGAAGAAAATGTATATTTGATAATTCACGTAATAACTGCAGCTAGGATTGTATTTGCACGAAATTGGAAAAATGAAGAGATCCCTATGGATGATAATGTGATTAGGAGAATATTAGAATGTGCAGAAATGAACAGGTTAACACTTGAAATTAAAGAGAAGGAACAATTTGATTATTATAACGTATGGGAATTATTTTATCAGTGGTTAGAGAATAAATATGAAAAGTGGAAAAAAGCAGAGGAGTGAAATAGAGAAAATGTTTAAATAAAGTTAAATAAGTTAAGAAGAGAACTGTTATAGTATTAGGTATGGTATATCTATATCTATTTTAAGGGACGCAGTGGCTTAGTGGCTAAGACGCTGAGCTTGTCAATTGAAAGTTCGGCGGTTCGAATCCCTAAGGCCACGTCACGGGGTGAGCTCCCGTGACTTGTCCCAGCTTCTGCCAACCTAGCAGTTTGAAAGCACGTAAAAAATGCAAGTAGAAAAACAGGGACCACCTTTGGTGGGAAGGTAACAGCGTTCCGTGAGCCTTTGGCATTGAGTCATGTCGGCCACATGACCACGGAGACGTCTTCGGACAGCACTGGCTCTTCGGCTTTGAAACGGAGATGAGCACTGCCCCCTAGAGTCGGGAACGACTAGCACAGGTGCGAGGGGAACCTTTGCCTTTATATATATATTACTATTAGTATTAAGTTAAGAATAGATAAGATAATAAATATGACTGTAAATTGTAATTGTTAATGTATAAAATCTTTGCACAAAATAATTGCACCCAGACGACACACTGTTTAATGGAAGATGATGTTTGAATCAATTTTTTTTTTAAAAAGTGCACTGCTCGGTGGACTTTGTTCTGCTTCGGTGCTTGGGGGGCTCCCAAGGTGCTTGGGGGGGGGGGGGGCTCCCAAGGCCATCTGCATTGTATGCAGGTGTACGGAAGGGTGGGCCGAGCAGGACCCCCATCCCCTGGCCTCCGCACAATTGTCTCTACTGAGACTCCTGGCTCCCTGGAGGACTCTGGGGACCTCGCCTTCCTCTCTGACTGCCGCCTCCTGTGCTGGATTCTGCCGCCATGCCCATTTCCTGGCAGCCTGGCCTGGATTTCAAGACTGTGCTCCAGGTCCAGGAACCCCCAAGAGGCCATCTGGATCTTCTCCAAGGACTCTGCAAGGAGGCCAACTCCTTCCTTCTCTGCATATGGCCCTCTTCCTCCATCATGGAGCCCGTTCCCAGGACTGTCAGCAGAAGATGACAAGATTAGGGGCTTGGAAGGTCGATCCTAGGTAGAGGCAGATATTTCTCTCTCTGGGCACACTGAGAATATATCTGCTGAAAAAAACCTCCTCATTGGTGACAGGAAGGGCATCCGGCCAGTAAAAACTCTGTTAGCTCCATTCAGTTGTCCAGTCTCCACCCTGCAAGGTTTTATGGGGTAGTTAAAAAGGTGATGATGATGATGAGATGCAGAACATCAGTTATCGTTATCTTTCTCACTATTAAGGTTGTGATATTTTTGTTGGGAGTGGCGTGAGCTGCCCAGAGTCAATGAGAGTTGGGTAGCATGCAAATTTAATTTAATTAATTAATCAGGCGTTCCCAATATTTTCTCCCCCAAACCCCAATGGACTGCGTTGTACCCCACTTGGAAAATCCTTGTTGTAGGTGATACAAACATAACTTGCCAGTTTCTTCAAAGTTGTCCATGAATTGTCTGATTTTCCTGGACAGTTTAAGACCGCAAATCCTGCATTTACTCCTCCGTGTAAAGGTTTATTAAACAGAAGACCCCTCTCTGCTCCTAAGTGACCAACTCATATTCATCACTTGTTTGACACTTGCACGCCCAAATTATTTATTTTTCGGAGGCCTGCTGAAAATATTTTCTGGAGCCTTTGAGAAAAAAAAAAAAAGAAAAGAAAAGAAAAAAACCCAATCACAATAAACAGTACGATCCGAGGGTCATTTTATTTCAAATTATCAACTTCCCCGTTTCGGGTCTCGGAGGGGAGAGGCCTTTTCTGATCTTCCTGCTTTTTTAGACTGGACGGGAAACTCCCTTCCGATCCCGGCCTCTGAGAGAAACTTATCTGATTTGCCCGAGAGAAATTAATAAACAGCTGAGCGATCTTAAAAGGAATTGCTCAGCACCAAACATCCTTTGATCTCGAAGGAGCTTTAACCTTTGGAGAACAAGATTTAGGCCCAGCCCAATGTTCCTTTCCAGGGAAATACCAGCTTAGCTGACGGCAAGGATAACTTGATATGTACAGATTCAATTTTTCCCCTTAAAAAGAAATCGTCCTTCGTTTGCACCCTGCCCTGGCTGATAAGTCACATCCTTTCAAATGATTCACCCAACCTGAGTTTTACTCATGTTCCAAGTATGCGGCACATTGACACATCTTCCCCACGAGGCGGGAGGGATTCTCGGAGGATGATGCATTTTTCACAGTTAGAACTAAAGGTAAGTCCTTGACTTACAACGCAGTTCATTTAGTCTCCGTTCAAACTTACAACGGTGCTGGAAAAAGGGACTTAGGGCTGTTTTTCACGCCGTTGCAGCATCCTTTTGGTCACATGACCAAAATTCAAACTTCTCCTGTTCTCTAAACACACACGCACACATATACACACACACACAACCACGAGAATTGCAACGGGGTAAAATAAAGTTCAGCCATAACTACGGGCAGGGTGGATTTGATTTAAATCGAGTTGATTTAAATCACAATTTAAATCATGATTTAAATCACTAGTAAAAAGGCTTGATTTAAATCAACTCGATTTAAATCGTAATTTTTAAAGAGCAACTGTCATCTTTGACCCACTGTGGACTCACCGATAGTCCCAGTGTTGCAGAATATACAGCCTCGTGCTACATAACTAAGCTCCATTTCATGCTGAATAAACTAAATTATTTATGTATCTTAAATAGAAAACTATCTTACGATAGATTTTTACCCCAAAAGTTTTTTATTAAAATAAATTTGATAAAAATCAAAAAAATCCGATTTAAATCAAAAAAATCCGATTTAAATTAAAAAAATCTGATTTTTTAAATTTTTTTTAAAAAAAATCATTGATTTTTATCCACCCTGACTACGGGTCATCGCCGACTTACAACAGTTCATTTTAGTGACCGTTCAAAGTTATCACCCCTTTTTTCCCCCACGCTTACGACAGCTGTAGCATTCCCGCAGTCACATGATCAGATACTTGGCAACTGGCTCGTATTTATGACGATCGCAGTGTCCCTGGGGTGATTTGATCCCCTTTTGCGACATTTTGACAAGCAAAGTCAACAGGGAAGCCGGATTCCCTTAACCACTTAACAGCCGCAGTGATTCACTTAATAACTGTGGCAAGGAAGGTCGTAAAGTGAGGCAAAACTCACTTGAACGTTTCGCTTTAACCTCAGTCCAACCTCAGACAAATGGCTGTCTAGTCTCTTCTTGGAAACCTCCACAATTTCTGGAGGCAATGTGGTTCCAGCGGAAGAGAGACGCAACCTGGAATTAAGGAGAAACTTCCTAACAGTGAGGACAATTAACCAGTGGAACCGCTTGCCTCCAGAAGTTGTGGATGCTCCATCACTGGATGTTTTTAAAAAGAGTCTAGACAATCACTTATCTGAAACAGTATAGGTTCTCCTGCTTGAGGTGGGAGCTGGACTAGAAGACTTTGAAGTGAAGTGAAGTGAAGTGAAGTGAAGTGAAGTGAAGTGAAGTCAAGTGAAGAGAAGTCAAGTCAAATCAAAGTCAAAGTCAAAGTCAAAGTCAAAGTCAAAGTCAAGTCAAGTCAAGTCAAGTCAAGTCAAGTCAAGTCTATCCTATCCTATCCTATCCTATCCTATCCTATCCCTATCCCTATCCCTACTCCTACTCCTATTCCATGGTTATTTGTTCTGTCAGGAAATTTCCCCTTATTTCTAGGTTATTTCTGAGAACATCTCTCCTTGATAGGTTTCTATCCGTTACCTCTTGACCTGCCCTCAGGTGCTTTAGAGAACAGGTTGAAACCCCCCCCCCCAAATCTTCTCTGGAATAGCCCCTCAAGTATTGGAAGTCTGCTATCATGTCACTCTCCATTCTTCTCTTCATTAGACTAGACATATCTAGTTCCCTCAGTCACTTGTGTGACCAATTGTAGAAAATAGCGCGTTTTGTAAGTGCCACCATCTCTGCAGGGTTTCTTATAGGCCACCTGACAGGGCTTTCAAAGATAGAGTAGAGTAGAGTAGAGTAAAGTAGAGAAGTAGAGTAGAGTAGAGTAGAGTAGAGTAGAGTAGAGAAGTATAGAGTAGAGTACAGTAAGTAGAGTAGAGTAGAGTAGAGTAGAGTAGAATAAAATAGAATTCTTTATTGGCCTAGTGTGAGTGGACACACAAGGAATTTGTCTTGGTGCATAGGCTCTCAGTGTACATAAAAGAAAAGATACGTTCATCAAGAATCATAAGGTACAACACTTAATGATAGTCATAGGGTACAAATAAGCAATCAGGAAACAATATCAACAATATCAGACTTGTGGACTTCAGCTCCCAGAGTTCCTCAACCAGTTCCTCAGGAATTCTGGGAGTTGGAAGTCCACAAGTCTTAAAGTTGCCAAGGTTGGAGACCCCTGCTCCAAAGAATGGGTTAATCTCTCGTCCTGCTTGGAATGCTGGCACCAACTCAAAGTAACCTCTGGTGTGCCTTCGCTCAGATGTCTTTCGGACTGAGTCACTGGGGTCCAAGCGAGACTGGCACTGCCCATCTACTCTTTAGTTCCACTGTGTAGGTGTGCGGAATTCTAAACGGAACAAGGAAGGAATTTACAAGCACTTTACTACGTGGAAGCTGCCTGGGGATAACAGTTTGGAGGTGTGCTTCTCAATCAGCGACTCATCTCCTGCAGGTGAACTTTTCCTGTTCTCCGGTTCCATCCAATTCGGGTGAACTGGTAGCAGCGGCTGCGGGAAGCTCCGCCCACCCAGATGTCATCATGTCCTATTTTTGACGCTCTGCTTATGCGCTGAAGGTCCTGCATATGCATGGAGGTGGCGCATGCACTCACATTTGCAAACTGGTAGTGAAGTGAATACCACCCCCCCACACACACACAACACAAACACACACACACACACACACACACACACACAAGCCACTAGAGTTACAACGGGGCAAAATAAAGTTCAGATATAACTACGGGTCATCCCCGACTTACAACATTTCATTTTAGCGACTGTTCAAATTAACGTCCTTTTTTTCCCCCCACGCTTACGACCGTTGCAGCATCCCCGCGGTCACACGATTAGATGCTTGGCAACGGACTCATTCTTACGACGGTTGCAGTGTCCCGGGGTCATGCAATCCCCTTTTGCGAGACCTTCTGACAAGCAAAAGTCCACGGGGAAGCCCGATTCCCTTAACAACTATGTTACTAGGTTAAGAACAGCAGCGATTCAACTTAACGACGGTGGCAAGAAAGGTCGTAAAATGAAGCAAAACTCACTTAACGACTGTTTCACTTAGCAACTGAAATTTGGGGCTCAGTTGTCATCGTAAGTCAAAGACTACCTGTACTTACATGAAGTATAAAGAACGGTTTCAGGAATTGGGTATGTCTAGTTTAATGAAAAGAAGGACTAGGGGAGACATGATAGCAGTCTTCCAATATTTGAGGGGCTGCCACAAAGAAGAGGGAGTCAAGCTATCCTCCAAAGCACCTGAGGGTAGAAGAAGCAGCAATGGGTGGAAACTAATCAAGGAGAGAAGCAACCTGGAATTAAGGAGAAATTTCCTGACAGTGAGAACAATTAACCAGTGGAACAACTTGCCTCCAGAAGTTGTGAATGCTCCATCGCTGGAGGTTTTAAAGAAGAGACTGGACAACCATTTGTCTGAAACTGTATAGGGCCATGATGGCGAACCTATGGCACGTGTGCCACAGGTGGCACACGAAGCCATATTGGTGGGCACACGAGCGTTGCCCTAGCTCATCTCCAGCGCGCATGTGCACACAGGCCAGCTGATTTTTGGGCCTTCTGGGCCCACTGGAAGTCAGGAAACAGGCTGTTTCTGGCCTCCGAGGGGGTGGGGAAGGCCATTTTCATCCTCCCCAGGCTCCTAGGAAGCCTCTAGAGCTGTGATGGCGAACCTATGGCATGCGTGCCACAGGTGGCACGTGGAGCCATATTAGTGGGCACGCCAGCTCAGCTCTGGGGCGCATGCGCGCGCCGGCCAGCTGATTTTCGGGCCTTCTGGGCCCACCAGAAGTAGGGAAATAGGCTGTTTCCTGCCTCTGGAGGGCCTGGGGGCGGGGTGGGGAAGGCCCGTTTTTCCTTCTTACCTGGTTCCACATCCTCTCTGTGTATCTGGGAAGGGCAAAAACAGCCTTTCCCACTCCCTTGGAGGCCCTACGGAGGCTGAAAGGGCCCATTTCCCGACTCCCGGTGGGACCGGAAGTGATGTTTTTTCCTGTCCCCAGCCTCCAGAGACTCCTAGAGAGGCTCCTACAGACTCCTAGAGAGGTTCTGAAGGCTGGGGACAGCAAAAAATGTCACTTCCTGTCCCACCGAGAATTGGGAAATGGGCCCTTTCAGCCTCCGTAGGACCTCCAAGGGAGTGGGAAAGGCTGTTTTCGCCCTTCCCAGATACACAGAGAGGATCTGGAGCCAGGTAAGAAAGAAAAATGGGCCTACCAGGCCATCATGTGCCAGGAGCGGGGGGGGGGAGGGGGTTGCGCCCCCTCTCCTGGCACGTGATGGCAAAAAGGTTAGCCATCACTGGTAGAGCCTGGGGAGGCTCTAGAGCCTGGGGAAGGCAAAATATGGGCCTACCGTGCCATCGTGTGCTAGAAGCGATGGCACGGTAGGCCCAAAGCTCCGCCTGCTTTTGGCACGCGATAGCAAAAAGGTTAGCCATCACTGGTATAGGGCTTCCTGTCTGAGCAGGGGGATGGACCTGAGGCCCTCCAAGATCCCTTCCAACTCTTGTTATTCTATTCTATTTCTACATTAGCTTATTTAAAACCTGGCTGTGCACTTTATGCAAGCTAGACTTTCTAGCTAGACATCACTTTGCAAGCCGACTTCCTTGCAATTTATAGACGAAGGGGTATAATAGGCTGCATGCTGAGTCACGGAGAAATGTGGTGCAGCTTACATAATTATGCCTGCTTTCTGCATTTTGGATGTTTTATTGGTTTTATTAGCCATTTCTTTATTTGATGGTTATTTGATCCGATAGCATGTAAAGTTAGTAAATTATTGTTATTATTATTATCTCTAGTCAGCCTCTAAAACTCTTTCTCCTTCATAGCTACCAGTATACGTAGATAATATACTGTCCGTATCAAGGGGAAGGTACATTTTGAGACAGTAATTGTGTCTACTAAAACCTAGGCAAGTCCACAGTTCATTATTATTATTTTTTTCCTTGCTCCAGTTTTGTGATTGGGAACACCAACACATGTTCTAATTGCACCGAGCTAAAATTAGAAAGCTACAGATTACCAATAAGTATGAAACTGGGTTAAAGGGGAGGAAGAAAAGAAGAGAATAAACAGGGTTTGTAATAAAAGCGAGAAAATAGAAAGTGTATGATTGTTTGAAGAAGAGAGATAGAAGATAGAATTCTTTCTTGGCCAAGTGTGATTGGACACACAAGGAATTTGTCTTTGGTGCATTCGCTCTCGGTGTACATAAAAAGAAAAGATACATTCGTCAAGAATCATAAGGTACAACACTTAATGATAGTCATAGGGTACAAATAAGTAATCGAATCATGCTAGGAAACAATCAATATAAATCGTAAGAATACAGCAACAAGTTACAGTCATACAGTCGTAAGTGGGAGGAGGTGGGTGATAGGAACGATGAGAAGATTAATAGTAATAGTAGAAGAGAAGAGAAGAGAAGAGAAGAGAAGAGAAGAGAAGAGAAGAGAGATATACCAAAATTGTGGAAACCTTTTGGGAAAAGCGTATTTTCTAAAACTAGCTAATAACACCACTTTGGGGTTTTTTGGAGTAGTACCATAAAATTATATATCAATGGAAAGATAATTTAATCAAGGATGTAATGCAATAACTTTTATGAAGGATTTGCTATTAGAATAGCAGTTGCAGTATAAAGAAGAAAAGGGAATCATGTAGAAAAAAACAAGATATACAAAAATGATCACCATAGAAAAAACGAGATATACTAAAATGATCACCACGTCAGTTAATCCTTCGTTGGGTCACCTTTAGCATGAATTACGGCCTTACTACATCTTCCCATGGAGTGAACCAGGTCTTTGAGTTCTGCAGCTGTTCTAATGTGAAACCAAGATTGAATGATGGCTTCTGTTAACTGGGTTTTATTGCTGGGTCGCTTCTGACTAACCAGTTTCTTTAGTCAGCTCTATAGATTTTCAACTGGGCTATTCCCAGGCCATTCCAGCAGTGGAATAGGATTATTTTGAAACTCCCCCCGCCCCCCCAAAAAAGTGGTGTTATTAACCATCAAACCTCCAAAATACACTTTTCCCAAACGGTTTCCACAATTTCCAGAGCCCTGGTACCGCAGCAGACTAAAGCACTGTTATTAACACCAGCTGCCTGCAATTACTGCAAGTTCAAATCTCACCAGGCTCAAGGTTGACTCAGCCTTCCATCCTTTCTAATGTAGGTAAAATGAGAACCCGGATTGTGGGGGCAATAAACTGACTTTGTATAAAATATACAAAAAGTATGAAGGCTATTGCTTAACGCATTGTAAGCCGCCCTGAGTCTCCGGAGAAGGGCGGCATATAAAATCAAATAAAAAATAAAAATAAAAATTGCCCACTATTGTATTTAACTGCAGCTTCCATAATCCCCGCTTCCTGGCCAGGTGGGTGTGGTGTCTGGGTATTGTAGTCCAAACGTCTGCAAAGCAAGCTACCCTACACAAGCACAGCCCTGCAAGCAGAATGAATGAAATGACTTGTCAAGGTCACAACTGCAGGGAGGGGTGGAATTGGAAAAAAAAAAAAATCCATTTGTGTAAGATCTCAACCTATCCTTCCACACATTCTCATATCTCAACCCAGATTGTTCAGAGAGAGATGAAAAGTGCTTTTGTTACCGCTCGCATTTTCCCCCAAAAGTTATCTTTGAGTATGGGAGCACCTGTTCAGGTGGGTGAGTCGGTTATGTTTTCAAGATGCAACTCCCAGAATCTCAAATGCAGGGGAACCCAAAGGTCATCTAGACCAACCCCCTCCCACTGGAAAGATTCCGGGAGAATAGCAAAAAAAAAATAGCGCTTAGACTTATATACCACTTCATAGTGGCTTTTTACAGAGGCAGCATCTGACCCCTTAAAAAAAAAAATCGAGGGTCTCACTTTGATCTCGGAAGGATGGACGGCCGATCGAACTCTGCCAGCATGTGGGCAGAGTGTGCCTGAAATATAGCTGATCCTCGACTTATGACCACAACGGATCACCAAAATTTCTGTTGCCAAGCCAGACAGCTGTGAAGTGTCCCCATTTTACAACCTTTCTTGCCACAGTCGTTAAGTGAGTCACTGCAGTTGTTCAGTTATTAACCTGGTTAAGTAAATCTGACTTACCTGTTGTCAGAGGTCAATGGAGAAGCCAGATTCACTTAACAACCATCTTACTAATTTAACAACTGCAGCAATTCACTTAACAAATGTGGTAGGAAAAGTCGTAAAAAGGGGCAAAACTCACTTAACAGCCGTCTCGCTTAGCGATGGAAATGTTGGTGGTAAATCGAGGATCACCTGTAATCCCGAACTCTTCCTTGCTGCTTGGCCTCACCCCAGAGGCTCTAAACAGCAACGGAGTTACGGCAAATTTTCCAAACTTTCTTGGTTTTCACAGAATTTTTCACCGCATCTTTCTCACAATAGGAGGAAAAACAATGCTTCTTCTTTTTCCCCCCCCCATGTTTTTATTTATTTTATTCATATAACATTCAATTTCCATCAAACAGCGTGTGATCTGGGCACAATTATTTTTAAACCATCATAATCAACATATTTGTTGTGATATTCATCACCATAATAATATAATAACAATATTACTTAACATCATCTTCTTTAACAACTGTCCACATTAACATTTCCTCTTTTCTATATCTCCTCCTTTCTAACTTCTGTTTCTATTGCCTAGCCATTGATAGAATATATCCCATGTCAAAAAATATTCAGTTTCTTCTTTATTCTTAATAGTGAACGTTAATCTGTCCATTTCTGCGCAGTCTAATATTTTCTTAATTACGTTCCCCTCAAGACGGAATCTCATCAAAACAACAACAAGAATAATGCCTCTTCTTGATGCCACAGAGACAGAAATCTGCTTTAAGAAGGGGCAGCCCCTAACCAAGTTTGGCTGATTGGAAAAAAGCTAAACTGGGTTGAACAGGGTTAGTGGGTGGATGAGAGACCCAGGCTGGGAAATTTTGCTTTGGTTTTTAAAGAAAGAAATTTACAACGGGAAGAGCCTTTCTTACAGCTAGGATCAGCAAGTTCTCTGAAAGTTCCCTTTATTTAATACATTTTGATGCCCCTTTTCTCTTGGGTTAATTTGAACCGGTATAGGAAGCCAACTAAACAGTGAGTAAAGAAAATAATAAAATAGGCACATAGGATTAATCATCATCTACTCTACGAACCTTGAAAAGCCTTCAAATTTACGGGAAAGCCAGGAAGGGAAAGGAGAAGCCATTCACAAAAAGCGTCTGCCGTATTTTCTAAAAAAAAATATTCTCGTCTATTGCTGGATGGGGCAGATGTCTGTGGACTGCAATGACTCCCATCATCCCCCACCACTGGCTATTTGGCTAGGTCAGGGGTCTGCAACCTTAAACACTCAGAGAGCCATTTGGACCCGTTTCCCACAGAAAAGAAAACACCGGGAGCCACAAAACCCTTCCCGTGCCTGACTATTTCTTGAGCAGCTACAAAACTAGCATATGTAGTTGAATTAAACGTTCTGTTCGCTTCAGAATGGAATAGGTAGAAAATTGATTTCTGGGTTTTGTCAGGTTTGTGGAAAACTAAATTGACCAAACACAGTAGCTTGGTTTCGAACCGACCACGCCAGAGAAAAGGCCAGCCAAAGTCCAAACCGCATTCAACGCGACAGCACAGATTCTTCCAAACTTGGTTAAAACAGACCATCTGAATGACTAGGTGGCTCAGTGGCTAATACACTTGAGCTTGTCGATCAGAAAGAGGGGCAGTTTGGCGGTTTGAATCCCTAGTACAGGTCTCCCGCGTGAGGAGGGGGTTGGACTAGATGACCTCCAAGGTCCCTCCCAACTCTGTTACTGTTAGGTGCCACCATCCAACAAACCCCCAACTTGTTGGGACACAAGGTTCACCTCAGTTTCCAAGGCCATCAGTTTATGCCCAAAAATATTCCATGGCCCAAAATGGATTCTGTTCACAGACCATTTCACCACACACACACACAAAAAAAATGTTGAAAAATTGTGTGCAATCATGCGAGTCCTCAACTTACGACTGCAATGACTTACGCCTGTAATTCTGGGCTCAGTTACTTGAGGGGCTTTTGCAGAGAAGAGGGGGCCGACCTATTCTTCCAAAGCCCCTGAAGGTAGGAGAAGAAGCAACGGGATGGAAACTAATCAAGGAGAGAAGCAACCTAGAACTAAGGAGAAATTTCCTGATATGGAGAACAATTAATCAGTGGAATAGCTTGCCTTCAAAAGTTGTGGGTGCTTCAACACTAAGAGACTAGACAGCCATTTGTCTGAAACAGTATAGGGCAGGGGTTTGCGATCTTAAACACTCAAAGAGCCATTTGGACCCATTTCCCACAGAAAAGAAAACACCGGGAGCCACAAAACCCTTCCCGTGCCTGACTATTTCTCAAGCGGCCACAAAACTAGCATATGTAGTTGAATTAAACGTTCTGTTTCCTTCTGAAACTTTTCTTTTCTTGGATTTATCCATGGTTGGCCTACCGGGGTTTAAATCACATGCTGGCATGTGTCGCACACATATTTTGAGTGACAAGGAGCCGCAGCAGAGGGGTGAAAGAGCCACATGCGGCTCCAGAGCTGCAGGTTGCTGACTCCTGGTCTCCTGCTTGAGCAAGGGGTTGGACTAGAAGACCTCCAAGGTCCCTCCCAGCCCCTATAATTCTATGTTTCAGCCTCTCTCAAAGATCTCCAACCTCAGCCAGGATTCTTCCACCTGCTGAAGTTGTGATCCGATCTGTGAGGCCCAAATGCAGAAGATGTCTGCATATGTGATCAACACATCCTGCTTGTAAAATAAATAGTGCACACAACCAGACTTACATGGGGAACAACTTTTGCCTGGTGTAACTTTTCATCCAGGGTTGGCGCACGGAGGGCCAACGGATGTTGTTAATCATACTAGCAAAAATCTGACAGGCTGGCTTTTCAATCGGAAGATTTATTGGGAGGAAGGCACCCCGTATTCTAAGCAGGCATAAAGAGAAGAGGAGAACCTGTCTGGTCTAGTAGTTAAGGCACCAGGCTAGAAAATGGGAGACGGTGAGTTCTAGTCCCGGCTTAGCCATGAAAGCCAGCTGGGTGACTTTAGGCTAGTCCCTCTCTCTCAGCCCAACCCACTTCACAGGATTGTTGTTGTATGGAAAACAGGAAGAGGAAAGTGCGTTGGATATGCTCCCATTGAGTTATTTGTAAAAAAAAAATAATAATAAAGGTGGGATACAAATAAACAAACAATAAAATAATAACATCCAACCTTATAAATTAAGACATGCAATAATTCGATTTGTCCTGGCTATTTTTGTCCACCATATCAACTCTGATTGTCTTCAGGTTCAAAGCTCCTAGCGGAGTCCTTTCCATGCCCCTCCCTATCTGACCAATTTCCATCCAACTTTTCAACAGGCATATTACTAAACCAGCATTATTACAATACACAAGGCTTCCAAGGATCATGACATTGTGTTTGGCGGGGGAAAACCGACATCAGATGGACTTCAGCACTGAGCAGACGTTGGCTGATTTTGGAAGCCAAGCATCTAAAGTCATTTTTGAGGGCCACCAAGAAAACTGCATAGACTATAACCCAAGCACCGTTAGCATTTGACGTGAAATCAAATGAGGATTACACCCTGCGAAGAATGCAAACCATGTTTGGTCCTTCACATCTGCTAAAACATTTCAGCCAGTTCTTCAGATTTTGGGGGACATTAATCTACACACATTCCCTTTCAACCCAGATGTTCAGCCAGTTTTTAATATATATAAATATAAATATAATATAAATCTAATAGTTTTTTAGATCTAATAATCTAATAATTAGATATAAATCTAATAAAACAAACAAACAGTTTTTCAGATTTCGTGGGACAATTTCCTACTTCCAATCCCTTTCAACCCAGATCTTCAACCTAAGAATAAGCGGATTCACACAACACACAAATCACACAATGCACAAAATCCAGGTTAACAAATTATAATAGTCGCAATCACCTAACATCCTATCCAAGCCAACAATCTGCTAGATGGCTTCAAGGGATGCCAGGCTCCCACAAATATCACCCTAACAAGCCACGATTACACAATCAAAATTCGAAGCAAGCTGAACGTTGCTATTTTAACACACGTTAACTGTCAAGGTGGTGCTTTTTCCCCAATGCATTAGGTCAGCGGTATGCAACGTTGGCAACTTTTAAGACTTGTGGACTTCAACTCCCAGAATCCCCCAGCCAGCATGAATTCTGGGAATTGAAGTCCACAAGTCCTTTAAAGTTGCATACCGTTGCTCTCGATCCAACAGAATCAGAAACACTGGAGAGAGATTAAAAAAAAAATCTATGTTTTGAGAAGGCAGATGGAGATAATTACCGTATGAATGATCTGGAGCAAACTTAACTAGGTTAAAATATCCAGGTAGGAATTGAGATACTCTAGAATAAGAGTCTCCAATCTTGGGCACTTTAAGACTTGTGGACTTCAGCTCCCAGAATTCCCCAGCCAGCCTGGGGAATTCTGGGAGCTGAAGTCCACAAGTCTTAAAGTGCCCAAGATTGGAGACTCTTATTCTAGAGTATCTCAATTCCTACCTGGATACCTGGGAAATTCTGGGAATTGAAGTCCACAAGTCTTAAAGTGCCCGAGATTGGAGACCTCTGCTCTAGAACAGGGGTTCCCAACCTTTTCTATACCCCACCTCTCTAGAACGCTTCTGATATATTCTCGCACCCCTTTAAAAAAAAAAACAATTATATGCATACAATTATACGCATATACACTATAATTTTGAAACTTCTAAACCCAGGTTTTTGCACCCCCTGGAATATTGTCTCACACCCCTCTCCCCCCTCCCCCAATTGGGAACCCCTGCTTTAGAAGGAAGCAGCTTTTCACGGGATTATTTCCTAGAAAAAAAGAAGAGAGCGGAGCAGAAAAGCCGAGGACAGTCTTCTACCTGAGTGGGTATTTGATCCTCAGGTGTGTCACTTTTGGCAAATCAATACTCAAAACCAGAAGCTCACTAGACCGGCTTTTGCTTACCACGACTTCCAACAATGTGTCGAAAACTAAAATAAATAAATAAATTTAACACCGTATTTGCTTCTGCAGAGCCTCCATCTGATCCACCTCGGTTGGGAAGCATTTTTGCAAACCTCTGAATTGCAAGCGGCTTCCCAAAAGTCCCAGGAGCTGCTGCTGCATTCACACAATACCCTGTCTAAAACTAAAAAATTTAACAACCCTATTTGCTTCTGCAGAAAGAGCCTCCATCTGATCAACCAGGGTATTCCCTGGTTTGGAAGCCCGTTTGCAAACCTCTGAATTGCAAGCGTTTCCCCAAAAGTCCCAGCTTCTGCTGCGTTCACACATTATCCTTAACCCCCTTGTCTTAATTCCACACAATTCCTTTCCCCACTCCCCCCCTCTGGGTTCCCACGAGACCCGTAAAAAAAAACAAAAAAAACCCACACACACAATCCAGTCCGCCCGGCGTGCTAAACCCACCGAGGAGATTTAAACCCGCTTTCAAAGGCTTGATTTTTTAAACCCGACTTGGGTCCAAGCGGTCGTGTGAACCCAACACGCAAGATTTTCCCACCCAACCCGGGTTCTTTCCTCACTTGCTGCTGGGGGGGGGAAAGAAACGACCCTACCCTCCCCCCCCGAGCCCCCTTGGTCTGATTTTCTCCAAACAGGGACACCCCATAAAGCCCCATCATCCCCTGCTGCAGCCGAACGATGGGTCTTCGCGATTGGAGCTTCGCCGCAGCGGATGGCGCACCCCCCCCGCCCGCCACCCATCCGTTGCGGTCTCTTACCTCCGCAGGGCGGCGAGCCCAGCAGCCCCGCCAGCAGCAGCCACCGCAGCGCCCAGCGCATGGCGGGAGGAGAATTGCCTCTGAGCATAGTAAGAGCGCTCCCTGTCCGGACCGGACGCCGCCGGGCGAGGGAGCGGCCAGCCGGAGAGAGATGCGCGTCCGGAGTTTTCCTTGCCTGGGTTTTTCTTTTTTCTTTTCACCTCAGGGAGAAAGTCTTGCGCCCGGCAGCCCCCGCCTCGCCTCGCCCCGCGGCGCAGCCCCACGTCCGTCCCCGCGGCTCCCTCGAGCCAGACTGAACTCCGCCGCGCGGCTGGCCAGGTAAGATGCGGCTCTGCGAATTTCGAAGGGCGGAGCCTCGGGGGCCAGCCGGCCATCCGATTGGTTTTGCTCGGTCCGGCCGGTTGTCCGGAGTGGCTGGAGGGTTTGACCCGGCCCCGATTGGGCGGCGCGCCTGTCGGTTGGATTGGGGGGGGGGGGAGGTTCCCCGCCCATCCCGGGTGGGCGGAGCCAGGAGCGGAGATTGGGGAGGGGGAGGGGGCTGCGTTCCCACGACCCGCTTAACCTGCTCGATGGGCTCCACGCGTGTTTTTTTTTCCACCCACCCTGGCTGGGAGGGATCCAAAAGGGCGGGGTTTGGGCAAAGAAGCCAGGTGGGTTTTGGGTAAGGGGTGGAAGGTGGGGTGGGCTGCTGCCAGGGATGCACAGAGACACACTGAAGCCGGGTAGAAAGTATCGTGGGAAGGGGACAACGCGTGTCTTCAGCCAGCCCCTGTTTGTTTACCTTTCTTGGCATCTCCGGAGACAAACATGAAATGCTGAAAAAAATATTATCCATGTCTCTATCTATCCATCTTTCTATCCACCCATCCATCTATCTATCCATCCATCCATCCATCCATCCATCTATCCATGAATCTCTCTATCTGTCTATCTATCTGTCTCCAGCCGTCCATCCATCCATGTCTCTATCTATCCATCTTTCTATCCACCCATCCGTCTGTCTGTCTATCTATCTATCTATCTATCTATCTATCTATCTATCTATTTATCTCCATCCGTTCATCCATCCATGTCTCTATCTATCCATCTTTCTATCCACCTGTCCGTCTATCTATCTATCCATCCATCCATCCATCCATCCATCCATCCATCCATGAATCAATCAATCAATATATCTATATCTATCTATCATCTATCTATCTATCATCTATCTATATCTATCTATCCATGCATCTATCTATATCTATCTATCTATCTATCTATCTATCTATCTATCATCTATCTATCTATCTATCTAACTATCCATGCATCTATCTATCTATCTCCATCCATCCATCTATCCATCCATGTCACTATCTATCCATCTTTCTATCCACTTGTCCGTCCGTCCGTCTATCTATCTATCCATCCATCCATCCATCCATCCATCCATCTATCCATGAATCAATCAATCTATCTCTCTATCCAGAAATAATTTGCCTTGTTTTGGGTGCAATTTAGAAGAAAAAGAGAGATTCTGTTAACAATAGTGTGATTATTTTGGGTATTATAAATATCCAATAATCAATGAACCTGACATTATCATTACCATTACATAATGGTAATGATTGTCCCAAAAAATTGAGGATGAAATAGAAATAAATAGTTGATGGAAAAATTGGAATATGAAGCAGCTTTACTGTGTCAAATGCAATCAAAATGTACCAGGTTTTTATGGCTCAGATGACTCGGCTGTAAGGCTTGGTTCAACTCAGCTGAACAAAGTCATCAATTATGTTGCCATCAAGTAAAAATCCTATTTCTCCTACAGTTTTAGAAGCCATTCTTATTTTATTTTTTATTTTTTTTTATGGTATTTCTGATTGGTTTCTGTGAATCTGTGATTAGATGACTTGGAAGTCACCTTTATAGAGAAGACACAATTTCAAATGCCATCCAGATGAAAAGAACTTCATAAATAATTTGGTAGGGTTAATAAATTAAAAGGGCTGGAAAGCAATCAGCATTTGCAGAGACCAAGGAAAGAGTGAATCTCAGCATATTAATTGAGAGCTAGAATATAGGAAAAGATAGATAGATGCTGAATTTTTGATCACATGATCATGGGAGGATGCTGTAAAAGTCATAACTGTGAAAAACGGTCATAACTTAAGTCCTGTTCTAGCTTTCAACGCTCACTAAACGAACTGTTGTAAGATAGATAGATAGATAGATAGATAGATAGATGATAGATAGATATACGTATACATATACATAGAGATAGATAGATAGATAGATAGATAGATAGATAGATAGATAGAAAGACAGACATATATGTATACATAGGGATAGATAGATAGATACATGATAGATAGATACATGATTATTGTGGCCCATCAGCGGCCTGTGCAGTTAGTAGCTGATTCCGACAGCGAGGAGGCTGGTGTGGTGCTGCGCCAGCAGCCTGTGCAGCTGGCACTCGAGTCGGACAGTGAGGAGGCTGGAGAAGATGTGGTGCCAGAGGCGGGAATTCAGCCAGGGCCTTCAGAACCTCCAGAAGCTCCCATAAGTGAAGAGGAAGAAGAGGAGGAGCCTCTTCTTGATGTATGAGCACGCAGAGCTGTTAAAAGGCAGGAGTGGCTCCTCAGGAGGAGGTCTCCTCGAGAGTAAGGCTTGGGGCTAAGTGGCCACTCCCCTAGCCTATTTAAGGAAGGACGACGTCTGATGCAATTTGCAGGAAACAACTTCGTTCATATTCCTTCGCGTCTTGATTCCAGAAACGTTTGATTCGGCTCTTGTTTCTCTCTTGTCAGTTTTCCTGCAAATTGCTTCTGGGCATTCTGCCAACCACAGTAAGATTACGGTTATCTGAAAGACTGTGCCTCAGAATTGAGTTATTATTCTTTGGATTCTTGTCGGCTGTTACTGAAGTTAAATTAACAGCCCTTGTTCAGAAAAGACTGATTTAAACTGTAGTTGTGTATGAACAACTACTAACTAGTAGTCCTTAATTAGTAAATTTAGTAAGGTTTGTATGGACTTTGTGTGTGCTGCGTTCTTTGGGGTCCATAGCTGGGGCAGAACAATGATAGATAGATAGATAGATAGATAGATAGACAGACAGACAGACAGACAGACAGACAGACAGACAGACAGATAGAGATTGATATAGATATATACCCATACATATAGGTATATACATACCATACAGAGATACATACATATATAGATATATATTATTAGTATCAATCCTGAAACTGACCTGGCCGAAACTGAAGGAATTCACTTGCCTCGGAGTTTTAGCTTGCAACAGATCTATTACTTGGAACTCTGACAATTAATTCATATAGATCAATTAATAACACGGAACAATTAACCAAGAGCCTTGGTAGTACAGTGGTCTAAGGCACCCTGTTATTAAGCTGGTTATTAAGACCAGCTGCCTGCAATTACTGCAGGTTCGAATCTCGCTAAGGCTCAAGGTTGATTCAGCCTTCCATCCTTTCTAAGGTAGGTAAAATGAGGACCCGGATTGTGGGGGGCAATAAGCTGACTTTGTATAAATATACAAAAGAATGAAGGCTATTGCTGAGCACATTGTAAGCCGCCCTGAGTCTCCGGAGAAGGGCGGCATATAAATCAAATTAAAAAAAACAAAAAACCTGTGGAACAACTTGCCTCCAGAAGTTGTGGGTGCACCATCACTGGAGGTTTTTTAGAAGAGATTGGACAGCCATTTGTCTGACATGGTAGATGGTCTCCTGCTTGAGAAGGGGGTTGGATTAGAACAGAGGGTCCCAACCTCTGGGCTGCGACCCACCAGTGGGCCGAGAGGTGTTTGCAACCTGGCCGTGGAAACGGTGGGCGAGTGTGCATGCATACACGCCTATCCCCACTTGCACAAGGCAAGCATGTGTGCACAGCATCGACACACTTGGAGCCCAGCACAGGTGTGTGCTTGTCAGCCACTCGCACAGAACCATTCCCTTAACCCCCCCCCCACACACCTCTGCTGGTTTCATAAATCCAGATAGGTTGGTGAAATAAGAGACTGGACAGTCACTGGTCTGAATTGATGTAGGGCAGTGGTGTCAAACTCAAGGCCCGTGGGCCGAATCCGGCCCACAATGTGGTCGGATCCGGCCCGCGGGGGCCATCCTGGTCTACCCAACGCGAAGAGGAAAGATCGGGCCAGCGTGGCTCAGGGGCTAAGACGCTGAGCTTGTCGATCGAAAGGTCGGCAGTTCGGCGGTTCGAGTCCCTAGCGCCGCGTAACGGGGTGAGCTCCCGTTATTTGTCCCAGCTTCTGCCAACCTAGCAGTTCGAAAGCGCGTAAAAAAAATGCAAGTAGAAAAAGAGGGACCACCTTTGGTGGGAAGGTAACGGCATTCTGTGTGCCTTTGGCGTTTAGTCATGCTGGCCACATGACCACGGAGACGTCTTCGGACAGCGCTGGCTCTTCGGCTTTGAAACGGAGATGAGCACCGCCCCCTAGAGTCGGGAACGACCAGCACATATGTGCGAGGGGAACCTTTACCTTTTACCCAATGCAAAGAGGAAGCAGTTTGGGGAGTGGTGTCAAGCTGACCACGCCCACCCAGTTGGGCACGCCCCCACGCCCCCTCCCCCCATGGTCAACCACAGCCCTGATGCGGCCCTCAATGAAATTGAGTTTGACACCTCCTGCCTGAGCAGGGGGTTGGACTAGAAGACCTCCAAGGTCCCTTCCAACTCTCTTATTCTGTCATCAAGTCCCTGAACGGCTCGCCGATTTTGCAAACAGGAATCTGGTCCCGCATTTTAATTAAAGCTACCTGCGCAGTTGTCACCTGTCAGCCCTGACCTTGAGATGAGCCGGGGGATCAAATATAATAGGTCTTGTTTCTCTTGGCACAAAAGAGAGGATTTTTTTTGGGAAAAAGCAGGGAGTAGCCAGAGAGTATTTGAAGTCACCGAGGTTACTCTTCAAAATCCCTGAAGTTAATCATGCATTGATGGAGAAACTTACGACAGTAAACAGCAGAGCTGCTGGCTATGTATTTTGATTTTCGGATTGGATATGCAGGTAGTCCTCAACTTATGACCGTTTGTTTAATGGCCATTCAGTGTTACAACGACAATGAAAAAAAAGTAACTTATGACCATTTTTACTTATGACCGTAGCAGCATCCCCCCATGGTCATGTGATCAAAATTCGGCCACTTGGCCACTGACTCGTATTTATGACCGTTGCAGTGTCCTGGGGTTAGGTGATTCTCCTTTTGAGACCTTCAGACAAACAAAGTCAATTGGGGAAGCCAGGTTCTCTTAACAACCGCCTGATTCACTTAACAACTTCGGTGGTTCACTGAGCAACTGCGGTAAGAAAGGTCGAAAATTGGAACAAAATCCGCTTAACAACTGTCTCGCTTAGCTAAGGAAATTTGGGGCTTAATTGTGGTCATACGTCGAGGACTACCTATACTGCATACCAGTGATGGCTAACCGTTTTTTTCCTCAGGTGCCAAAAGCACACGTGCATGCGTGATAGCACGCGTGTATGTGCCCACACCCATAATGCGATGCCCCCCACAAACGCCCTGCCCCCAGTGCATGCGTGTGCAACTCCTCCGTGTTGCCCCACCCCCTGTGCCGTGGGGCTTCAAAGGGCCGCCCTACAGCTGATCAGTGTTAAAAGCAAACAAATGAGTCGGGTCCTAAGTGCGAGGACTGGTCGTAAGTGCGAGGACCTTCCAGAAATGACTCTGGCCAGCTAGCCACGCCCACCTAGTCACATGACCTGGCTGAGGAACTCTGGGAATTGAAGTCCCCAAGTCTTAAAGTTGCCAAGGTTGGAGATCCCTGCTCTAAATGATATTTAATTCCGTTTCTTCTTCCTGTTTCAACTGTGGCACCATCCTTCCGAGCAAATGCTGCAAACTTCTTTTTTTTTTTTTTGTCCTTTGCGGGTGAATTTTGGGAGATTCCTGGGTGAGTCAGATGTAGTTTAATCCGTCGTCTGCCTGAGGCAACCGAGAAAGAAAACAGAGCTTTGGAGCTTCTCCACACCTTGAAACCGGGGTCTGGGCAGGGACCCAAGCTTGGCTTGCTTGACGCCTGGCTCTTGCTCCCTCGCTTAATCCGAAATGATTATTTGAAAGGCATGATCCATTCCGGAGACCGAGCAAGGAGGCTCCGAGGAATAATGTCTGGAATTCAAAGGGGGATTATGATGATGATGATGATGCCAGGGGAACACCAGGGTAGGTCTCGGCCGGTGGCTTACTACCCCAGCCTGGAGAAGAAGGCTTGGAGGGCAGGAAGCGCCTTCAGGGCCTGGATACAGAACGAGCAATTCAGGAGAGGTGCCAAGGAAATGGGGGGTGAGGATGAGTGGAATATAGGCCTATCCCCCAAGCTGATGTTTGATGATCTCCATTAACAAAGTAGAACAAAACATAGACAAATAAAGCAATTTCCTCTTCCCTTCCCTTCCCTTCCCTTCCCTTCCCTCCTCTCCTCTCCTCTCCTCTCCTCTTCCTCTTCCTCTCCCCTCCCCTCCTTTTCCATCCTCTCTCCCCCATCTTTTTTCTCCCCAATGCGCTATCTGAGCACAATTTTCTCCACAATCTAAACCTGAGTTTCAATTCCTGGAATATTTAATTCACTCAGGTTGCCAAAATAAAAATGTAAGGGAATGTGGGGGGAAGGAAGGGAGGGAGGGAGGGGTAGAGTAGAGTAGAGTAGAGTAGAGTAGAGTAGAGTAGAGTAGAGTAGAGTAGAGTAGAGTAGAGTGAGGGAAGGAAGGAAGGAAGGAAGGAAGGAAGGAAGGAAGGAAGGAAGGAAGGAAGGGAAGGGTAGGGTAGGATAGGGTAGGGTAGGGTAGAGTAGAGTAGAGTAGAGTAGAGTAGAGTAGAGTGAAGGGAGGGAGGAAGGAAGAAGGAAGGAAGGAGGGGAAGAGTAGAATAGAGGAGAGTAGAATGAAGGAAGGAAGGAGGGGAAGAATAGAGTAGAGTAGAGTAGAGTAGAGTAGAGTAGAGTAGAGTAGAGTAGAGTAGAGTGAGTGAAGGAAGGAAGGAAGGAAGGAAGGAAGGGAAGGGTAGGGTAGATAGGGTAGAGTAGAGTAGAGTGAAGGGAGGGAGGAAGGAAGAAGGAAGGAAGGAGGGGAAGAATAGAATAGAGTAGAGTAGAGTAGAGTAGAGTAGAGTAGAGTAGAGTAGAGTAGAGTAGAGTAGAGTAGAGTAGAGTAGAGTAGAATGAAGGAAAGAAGGAGGGAAGAAAGGAGGGGAAGAGTAGAGTAGAGTAGATTAGAGTAGAAAGCCTTTTGAAAGCCTCCAGTGATGAAGCAACCACAACTATTCCACTGGTTGATTATTCTCACTGTCAGAGAACAAGAGAGGAGAGTTCAGGTGAGGTTGTACCAAAACGTAGGGTGTTTCCCTTCCCCGCTACCAACCACTCTGTTCTTGGAATTATGCCTTCCTTCCAGACATGTTGCTTCTCCATTGCATTATAAAGCTGTTGCTTTGAGACTGGCACAGCATGGTCCCTTGGGCAAAGACGTTGCTCACAGATGTTTCTCCCTCCCTCGGCTTCTCTCGGACCTGTCTCTTGACCCCAAGGGAGTAAATTTTTACTTTGACAGCCAGAATGCAATTTGCATGGATCAACCATCTCTGTAGGCCTCCAGGCTGTCCATCTGACACTCTGCTTACATGTACAGTAGTGGCCAAAATTGTGGAAACCTTTTGGGAAAAGTGTATTTTCTAAAACTAGCTAATAATATCACATTTTTTCTTTGGAGTAGTACCATAAAATTATATATCAATGGAAGGATTAAATTAATCAAGAATGTAATGCAATTATTATTATTATTATTATTATTATTATTATTATTATTATTATTATTATTATTGGCTAATCTTTAGTGAGATTCACAGCCTTTGAGGCTGGTTAATAGCTCAGCAGCTCGAGTCCTAACCAAGGACCTAGGAACTGTTAAGGTATCGTCGGAGGATGTAAGCTGTTCCGAGTAAGGTGGTTTTTTGTAGAGTCAAAATGTTCAAGTCCGGCAAATTTAGAATTTCTAAATAGCGGGGTAGCCCTTTGGGTATTGCTCCAAGGGCTCCAATTACAATCGGGACAACACACGATTTCTTTTTCCACAGTCGCTCAACTTCAATTTGCAAGTCCCGGTACTTTGTGATTTTTTCTTGCTGCTTATCTTCAATCCGTGCATCACCAGGTATTGCAATGTCAATGAACCATACTTTTTTCTTTTCAACTATTGTTATGTCAGGTGTGTTGTGGACCAAGTGCCTGTCAGTCTGAATCCTAAAGTCCCACAAGATCTTGAGTTTCTCATTCTCTAAAACTTTCTCAACCTGATGTTCCCAGTGGTTTTTGCTGTACTCAAATCCAAACTTCTGGCACAATTTCCAGCGAATGATCTTAGCAACATGGTCATGGCGTTGTAGGTAGTCAGTTGTTATTATTATTATTATTACTATTACTATTACTATTACTATTATTATTATTATTATTATTATTATTTATTAGATTTATATACCGCCCTACTCCCGAAGGACTCAGGGCGGTGAACAGCCAAGATAAAACACATACAATATAAAATTAAAAAAAACAATTTAAAATGTATTAAATAAATTTGGCCCATACTAATTAAAACACCCCTATCCTTATGAAGGATTTGTTATTAGAATAGCAGTGACAGTATAAAGAAGAAAAGTGAAACACGTAGAAAAAGCGAGATATACAAAAATGATCACCATAGAAAAAACAAGATATAGAAAAATTATCACCATGTTAATCCTTCGTTGGGTCACCTTTAGCCTGAATGACGGCCTTACAATGTCTTCCCATGGAGTGAACCAAGTCTTTGAGTTCTGCAGCTGTTCTAATGTGTAACCAAGATGGAATGATGGCTTCTGTTAACTGGGTTTTATTGCTGGGTCGCTTCTGACTAACCAGTTTCTTTAGTCAGCTCCATAGATTTTCCATTGGCTGAAAGTCTGGGCTATTCCCAGGCCGTTCCAGCAATGGAATAGGATTATTTTGAAACTCCAAAAAAAAAAAAAAAAAAAAAAAAAGTGGTGTTATTAGCCAGCAAAGCTCAAAAAACACACTTTTGCCAAAAGGTTTCCACAATTTTGACCACTACTGTAGAAAAGCTGATGCACAAGAAGCGTGAAATTATTGTAGTTATC